>NC_137461.1:13801122-14033703 GCF_964235325.1 Thermobia domestica | reverse complement strand
GTTAATTTTAGCTGGAGGCGAAAAATTGTGGAACAAGATACACAAACTCATTCTCCTTATCTGGAACAAGGAAGAATTGCCACAAGAGTGGAAAGAATCGATCATTGTTCCAATTCACAAGAAAGGCGACAAAACTGACTGTAATAATTATCGAGGCATTTCTCTTCTGTCAACATCCTATAAAATCCTTTCAAATATTCTGTTAGCAAGATTGACTCCATACGCAGATGAAATTATTGGAGATTATCAGTGCGGATTTAGACGAAATCGATCAACTATCGACCAAATATTTACCATTCGCCAAATACTCGAAAAGAAGTGGGAATACAATACCCCGGTACATCAACTATTTATTGATTTTAGAAAGGCTTACGACTCCGTTAGGAGAGAAACATTATACAACGTTCTTACAGAACTTGGAATACCGAGAAAGCTAATTAGATTAATTAAGATATGTTTAAGTGAATCCCAAAGTAAAGTCCGGGTAGGAAAATTTTTGTCCACGAGCTTCCACGTCGAAAATGGCCTGAAACAAGGAGATGCGTTGTCGCCATTATTATTTAACTTTGTGCTGGAATACGCCATAAGGAAAATCAAAGATAGCAACCAGGGCCTAGAGTTGAACGGCATTCACCAGGTTATGGCATATGCTGATGATGTAAATTTAATAGGGGATGATAGGAGAACAGTAGAAATAAATGCAGAGATATTATTAAACGCTTGCAGGGACATGGGTTTAGAAGTAAATGCAGAGAAAACTAAATACATGGAAGTGCGTCGGGACCGTAATACGGCAAATTGTGGAGGCGTTAAAATATTAAATAATACTTTTGATAAAGTGGATACTTTCAAATATTTAGGATCAATATTAACAGACGAAAATCATATTCACGAAGAAATTAAATGTCGACTAAAAGCAGGGAATTCGTGTTACTATTCGGTTCAAAATCTCTTGTCGTCGCGAATTCTGTCGAGGAATTTGAAGCTTAAAATATATAAAACGATAATCATGCCTGTTGTTCTGTATGGTTGTGAAACATGGTCGCTTACTCTGAGGGAAGAACATGGACTGAAAGTATTTGAGAACAGGATCCTGAGAAGAATATTCGGACCCAAGAGGAACGAGAATGGGGAATGGCGGAAGCTTCATAACGAGGAACTACATAGTTTATACGGTTTACGCAACATTGTTAGGGTCGTCAAGTCTAGGAGGCTTAGGTGGGCAGGTCATGTAGCTAGAATGGAAGAAAGTAGAAACGCTTTCAAAGTCTTGACTGGTAGACCCATAGGAAAACGACCATTAGGAAGACCTAGGCGCAGATGGGAGGACAATATTAAGATGGATCTCGCAGAGATAGGAATACAAAGTAGAAACTGGATGCAATTAGCTAAGGATAGAAGTCAGTGGAGAGCTTTTGTGAACGCGGCACTGAACCCCCGGGTTCCATAGGCCATAGAGTTAGTTAGTTAGTTAGTTAATAACCACAATGTTCAAAATATAATATACCGCATCCATATTGCCACAGTTCTGACAAAGATGTGTTAATGAGTTGAGTTGAGTTTTGGGTTTAACGTCCCGCTCAACAGCGAGGCTATATGAGACGTGGACCTACTGATTAACGTGGAATCCGAACCGCATGAGTATGTTTTATTACAATGGTATAATAAACTGGAAAAAAATCTACTATAACACAATTCGTAACACTGGATACATAGAGAGAAAAATTGCCATTTTGTTGTATCAAATCGGAGCCGGACTAGACATTGAATATAAATTAACGCGTTAGCTGTAATCAAAGATATAAAACTGTAAAACTACAGGATAAATGTGTTACATGACAGGAATATACGAGGATAAAATGATCAAGAGTGAACACTGCCTTAAAACGCAAAGATAACGCTCATCAATTGGAAAAGTATTTTCGTTCAAATTTACCTAAATCCGAAGTACAAGAGAAACTTAGTAGGACTTCATAATCATGAATATATGCCTGCATTATCAAAGTTATGACCATAAATCTCATCAATAATACGTAATGATTAATATATATTTATATTTACAGTTTCCAAGAATTTGATTCCATAATCTTACCTTTAAATGATACTTTCGAATGATGATTTTTTGATTTATCTAGAATAATGGGTAATCAATATATAATAAGTTACAATAAAAGAAAGTAAACAATGCTTATATTATTATATTCGTATCAACCAACTATTTTCAACGTTTCAATTTTACAACAGCAATGACGACATAAACTTGAAACTATTAGGATTGAAATTAATTCTTAAACCAGATAACTGAACATATACATTTTAGATATGAAATTTTAACATTATTTCATAATTGAAGACCCGCTGTAGAAAACAATGCAAGTTCCACCTTGCAATTGTTTGAGTTGTTTTTTTTAAATACGTTTATGCCTTAGTTACATTTTCATACGAAGTTTCATTTCGTTATATGTTATGTTGAATTTCTAAGCAATATTACTTTTTATTTTGTGACGTTTGGGTACAACTTATTATCTTTTGTCTTTACTGTTTGACACTTACTAAGGAAAATCTTATATTGATAGTAGCATTGCCCAATCAAACAATGTGCAATCGATAGAGGACTGAAGGAAAGTGAGAAAATCTAAAGTTTTACGGGCCGACACCCAAAAACACAGAGGAGATACAGAAGAAAGAAGAATCTAGAATCATGTGAAGATAGCAAATCAAAAGATACACTGACACAGAAAGAACTTCAAAATGATTAAAATAATCAAAACGGTATTTACACAACAGTATAGTAAGCCAACATTGTGCCCACATAAATGCTCGATAACATCATATGTAATGCAGTGTTCCCAGCTGAGCATAAAATGAAGTTTTGTTAAATGCCACGGAATACAAATTATAGCATGTAGAAAATCTAATTATGATTAGAACCATACCTGTGAAATCATGATGTACCGTGTTGCCAACATTTGAAGATTGGCCTATATGAATTCCTACATGATTTTCGGATGTAGAAGAGTATATACATTACCAACACACTGCGGAGCGCTTTATCAACAGCAACACTGAAAAATTGACTACCAATAATGTGTAAGGTGATACAATATTACTTGCATCAGAAACGTGAGCCTGCTAATCAATTGTCAATCCAAGGGCATGCATCGTTTCAGTTTTGTGTGTTGTGTTTGATACTATTCTGATTTTCCACTTGGGGAAACCTGCTTCGACACTGTGCTTCGTCCCTTATTTTCGTGTTTCAGTGATTATATTATTGTTTCTGGTCTCATATTTTAGTTTTAACTAGTTAGAATCGTGTACTGTACTTTCTTTCTACATCCGATATTCATATAGACCTATCTCCAAACGTTGGCAATACTGTACATCACGACTTCACAGGTATGGTTCTACTCCTAATTAGATGTTCTACATAATTTGTGTTCTGTGCCATTTAACAAAACTTCATTTTGTGCTGAGTTGGCTACACTGGATTACATATGATGTTATTGAGCATGTCTGTGGGTACAATGTTTTGCTTACTATACTGTTGTGTAAATATCATTTTGATTACTTTAATCATTTTGAAATTCTTTCTGTGTCAGTGTATCTTTTGCATTCCTATCTTCACATGATTCTAGATCCTTCCTTCCTCTGATTACCTTAAAACTTTGAATTTCTCAGTTTCCTTCACTCCTCTATTGATTACACATGTTTGATTTGGCAACGTTACTATCAATATAAGATGATCCCTTGTTAGATTGCTTTTTACAGCGAGTCTTCAATTATCAATTGAAGCAAGAATTAGTAAAATAAATGGAGAAACTAATACGCCTTGTAATAAATTGACTTCTTATTCAAATATTACACAGGTAACTACACAAAATATTTACACCGAAGAATTAAAGATATATTGTATTTTCTTGAAGTCACAGTTACTTTTAAAGTTATGTTTCAGTGTATTAAGCAGAATTTCTAAATTCGATTAAGATTCTTTCAAAATAGTAAAAAGCTAAAGACATCTTAATTACAATTACACTTGCACAAAATTTTGTACGCAATCCTCCAGATCTCAAAATAATATTATTGTAAGTGACCATTCGTGGTAGTTAGCTACACTCTGTAAAGAAAAAATAGCGACACCTCAATTCTCAAGCTAACTTACACAGAAAACCATGGTTGCAGCCCGTTAGAAGAGGAATAGAAGGAAATGAAGAGTGGGATAGTTCATTTGCGTTATCTGTGACACCTGTGGTGTACAACATCGCTTGCCAATTGTTTGTGTATCAAAAATATTTTCGCTAGATGGCACTGAGTACGTCACTTAAATTATTGTAGTGAGAATTCTGCATTGCATTTGTGATGTGTAGGCTGAAGTAAATAGCATTTTATGATTGTTATTTTCTTTCTCATTGTTTGGACAGTATCAAGTGGCAAAATTGTTGTTGGGTAGCGTTGCTTGTGTGTGATATTGTTGCTACATGTGGACTGTAAACAAATAAGATGTGCAAGAAATGTGACTTGTTGCCATGTGAACAAGACATAACTCTTGCTTTGCGCAGCTAAGGCAAATCTCTAAGGAAATAGATGGAATACTGAAAATCCATCATTCTACGGCAGGAAGAGTAATTCACAAGTGAAAACAGCATAACAAATCGTCCCTTCGTTAACAGTATGAAAGAAAAAAGAAAGCATCACCCAGAGCAGATTGCTAAATTAAATCAAGAGCACTGCAAATTTAAGGAGTGATTTTCCCAAAAATCGCTTCTGTACCTTGACATGATCTTGGAACTGCAGTCACTCGTACAACTGTATTGTCTTGACTGTATGAAGAGGATATTACAAAGATGGAACTGCGTAGAAAGTCGAAACTGACAAAACACAGATGACTTCAACATGTAGTTTTGTGAGTCGATATGCAACTTGGACTTATGACACCTGCAAGCACGTCGTTTTCTTCGTTCAAAAGAAATTAAGAATAGTGGGAAACAATAGTCGTGTGAAGTTGTGGATACGAACAAGCAAGAAACTTGAGAAGGATTTTGTTTAAGAGATGCAAATATTCAGTTACTGAGTAATGGTATGGACTTAGTTCACCGTTAAAGACGTCAGAACGACGGATATATGTGAGGGATCGTTTGATGCACGAAAATATCTTCAACATCTGGTACGTAAAGTTCTTATAACAGCTAAAAATGACTTTTCTGAAGAAAATTTGGACCATTTCCTTTCCCAGGACAATAATGCTTCATGTCAATGAGCGAAAATCGTTAATACGTGGTTCAAAAATATGACTATTTAGAGACTCATGTGGCCTACAAACTCACCTAACATGAATCCAGTTGCAAATTTGTGGATCAATAGGAGCAGAAGGTTCAATAGACAACTATCAATTCAATAGACACAGATAATCCGGGTGTTATTCCCTGAAATCGAGGTTTCATTTTGCAATAGCCTTGTTACCAAAGGGCTCCGATGATTCGCTGCACTGCAGAAAGCAAAAGGTGCACATACAAAGTACTAGTTTGATGATGGTACTTCCCGATGTTTGCACACAATATATCTTACCCTTAAGAAATTCCATTTCTTGTTTTCTGCTATTGTTGTTGATCTTTTTCAGTTTTATGTATAACTCTTCGTATAAACGATTTTGCTCAAAATACACACAGCTTCTTATATATGCATTTAAATTCATTAAATTCATGTTAAAAGCCTGAAATTCTGGCGCAAGTATTAAGAATGAACTGCTCATTAGGAATATGCATTGTAATATTGTAAAAAATCATATTTTCTAAAGTATGTTGCGAGAGCCATATCCGAGCAAGTGTCGCTATTTTTTCTTTACAGAGTGTATTTTGGTAAATTGGTTTTGAAATTGTAATTTGTATATTATGATTGTTTATGACTTCAAAACATCAAAGAAAAAATTACATTTTTCTCTCACAGAATTATATTCATTATTTTCCATGTTCTGATTACGACAAAAAATGATATAATTACCAGCTTTTAAAGTGGAAACTGCACCCTGGATGGAGACCGTGAGTAGGGTCACTAACAGCAAATGAGACCCCAATTTACTTTTCATAATCTGGAAAAGAAAAAAAAATTCGAGACATTTTTAAAAGAAGGAGTTACAGATATTTATATTAAGATCTGAGAATAAAATTGAATCATGAATGTTATCAATAATTAACCTCTTTTATACAGGCTAATTTGGAACATCGTTAGTACTAATCAGGTTGTAATTCTATTTGTACAAACAAGAAAGAAGTCCTCCTAGCTATCATAAATATAGTTTAGTTACAGAAATGTTTTGCAGAAACATGTCAAAATAAATTTTAGACCTTAATATTCTCCCAAACCACTTACCATAGAGCTCAGCAGACATGATATCTTCTCAGTGGTTTAATTTTTTTTTATCCCAATTAGATGACTCGCAATCATTTAATTATGACGAAAATTATTGCTCAAAGGAAGTAAGGAATTCTTTTGTTCAGGATTAAAAAGACGGGTCCAATTGATAACGTATAAAGGACATCCAGCAATTGTTGCAATATATTGATGCCTTTAAGTTAATAAACAATGATTTATTGTATACTTTACCTGATTGCACTTCTAGAGTTGTCAATGCAAGTCTATAAAGCAAACGAATTAGAAATTATTTACATTTTTAATATACAACGATAATAAGTTGTGGGCTAATTGATACAATGGGTAAGAAATTAAATAATCATAATAATGACAGAATTGCGAGTGTGAGAATGTTGGAAGGAATGTGAGTGCCCTAAAAGCCTGCGGATTCAACTTCGTACATAACGAGCTCACTTGGCAGGAATCAAATCTCATCATCATCATCAAAGGTATTCTGTCGTTACTGGCAGGTCACTTGCAGCAGCTGAGAAGCTTCCATGCTCCACACTCCTCCGCTAACCTCTTCGTCTGAATGTATGATCTTTCTGTTTTTATATTATCCATTAATTGTAGTCTTCTTTGTCCCCTCTCTGTCTTTCCCGCCACCATATCATCTAGGACGTCCCTCATGATACAATTTCTTCTTAGGCAATGTCCTAACCAGTTTCTCTTCCTTTTCTTAACAATATCTAAAATTGTCCTTTTCTTCCCCCATTTCTAACACCCACTCATTCGTTTTCCGCTCGAACCATCTAATTCTTTCCATTCTTCTCCACACCCACATTTCGTAGGCTTCCAGTCGTTTTTCATCATTTTTACGTAATGTCCACGTTTCCGCCCCATACAGTACAACACTCCACACGAAGCATTTTAAGAGCTTTTCTCTCAACTCTCTATTCAAGGTCCCACAAAACAGACTTTTCTTCCTCCTAAAGTCTTCTTTCGCTATTCCTATCCTTGTTTTTATTTCACGTTCGCACTTTTTGTCATTACTAAGAATACTTTTCAGATATCGAAAACTATTCACTTGTTCTATTTTCTCCCCTCCCACTTTAATATTTGACACATACCTCTTCGTTCCAATCACCATAGTTTTTGTCTTTCTAACATTTATTTTCATCCCATATTCTTCAAAGCCCATCCTCAGATTTTCTAATATTTTACTGATTTCCTTTCAGATTCTGCAACAAGCGCCATATCGCGTGCAAATCTTATGCATCTAATCATTCTACCTCCTACCGAAATGCAGTCATCACCATGTAAAATCTTTTTCACTATCTCTTCTAAATAGACCTTAAATAGTGTTGGCGAGAGGCAGCATCCTTGTCAAATTTCCCTTCGAATTCCACTCTCTTTCGTCAGTTCTTCTCCTATCCTATCACTTATTTGTTGGCTTATGTATAAGTTTCTTATGAGTCTTCGATCTTTCATTCCAATCCTATCTTCTTTAGAACTATGTCCTTGTCTATGTCCTTGCATTTTCTTTTGTAAAACTCTTTCCTCGCTCTGTGTGTTTCTCTCCGTAACTCATTATTTAACTTTCTGTACATTTTTCTGCCCTCTTCTGTATCAACCCGTTTCCATGCCTTTCTTTCCCTCATTTTCTGCAATATCTGCTCTGTAACCCATGGTTTCTTAGCCATTTTGTGTTCGTGGTAACTTGACATTGGTGGCTTTCGTTTTGCCTTGTGCATATAAGACAATCTTTATCTCCAAAGTCACTGTGTAAAGTGCAAGTAAATGAGATACGTATTTCCCGGCTAATACGATATGGTGTTCGTACATAAGACGTTTCACTAAACTGAAAAACTATCCAACCACCCTTCATCCACACCTGTATGCTCCACCAATTAAACACTATACGAATATCTGATATAAGAAATTTGCAATATCTACGTTGAATAGCGATAGCATGCTTGCGTGTTAGAACCAGTTGTTAACGGCACATCATCTAAATATTCCGTGAGGATGCTGTTGGTGAGGGAAATTCTACGGCGATCAGAACTGTTGTTTGAGAAGGAAACAACTTAAATATTTTGTTTGAAGCTTTCATTTTGAAGAAAAACTGTTTCAGTTGTATTGCCCTTCTGTCAATATTTGTTAAGATAGTTCATTTATTCAGATTTTCATGTCTTTCATGCATTCCTTTTAGACTCTCAGTTACTAGTTTCTTTTTAACGTTCGTACGTAATAACCATCCACTCGCATCAATGATATATTATCTACTAAGAGGGCAGGGTTTTCAGTGATAGATATTTGACCTCTCAAGTATGGACACACAGGATTGATTCCAAGGCAAGTGAGTAAATGGTAAAAGGCATCATGTTCGTGAGGTAATCCCGTAATCCCGTTTCTTTCAATACAATCATTCTACAAATTTTCTAATAGTTATAACCAGTTCTTTCATTACCTTCTTGGCTCATTTAGTCCAAAACAAAATAATAGTGCATGAAATTTTAGATGTAATATATATAATCTACACTGTGGTCGTTGTAGTGATGCAATAACACACAATACAAAATCATTGTTATCTTGAATTTTAAATGTGTTATTTATTGATACGTTGTTTCATATGTTGTCAAATGAGTTCAATTTTTTCAACCTAATATCCAGGGATTCCTCACTTACTTTTGAGAATGTTTCGTGTCGCTATTATGTGATACTGATTTAAGCTATTTCAACAAAATAGATTAAAGCACGAAGAGAATAACACGCAAACTGAGTTCTAGGAGTAGAAGGTTTTGAGACAGTAAGTTCCAAGGCGCATTCTCATATTCATTTGAAGCCAGTATTTCTAGAACAAAGCAATTTGCAGAAGCTGTATACAGTGGAGTATTTATCTAATTTCAATTAGTATAATCACTTTAGAAGCATTGTAAAGACTTTTAATAAAGGCGATGTGGAGTTCTTATTTGTTTCCTGAGCAGGGCACAAGTGAAAAATAGTTTGAACATTTTTCAGTGTTTTCAAGGTTGATATCTTTGATTATATATATTATACAACCAATAGTATAGACTGAAACATGAAAAGCAGAAAGTTGAATCCAATATGGCAGCTGGGGTGGGCAATATGTGTCAGAGAAGCAGTATTTGATCCAATTTGTTTTGCATATGCTCACATTCATACCCAGGTACATCTAAAATAACCAAAAGCAATTATAGTAGTATATGAACGAATTCCGGATATATAAAGGCTCATAAATGTAGAAAATACCGTTATGGGCCACTAAAATTAGTACAATACACAATGGGCGGCAAAGAAGTTTTCATTTGAATCAATTTTACACGAATCACTAGGGGACACTTCGAGAATGTACTTTGTTAGTCATTTATTTCATATTGGAGTGTGTTTCCAATTAAATTCTGAAGCATACATGGGTTAAAATTTAAAAAAATATTTTTCACGTTGACTTAAATATAGCTGTAGAATTAAATTTGTGTGAAAAAATAAAGAAATGGATAGTCATTATTCTGCTTTACGGAAATTCGAACAACGAAAAAGGAACTAATAAAGAGTAATTTCTAACTGAACACATAAGAATAATAATTAAAACCATGCTTAACCTTCACGCAAACTCCAACGAAATAAGGAATCTAGGTAAAGTGCACTTGTATTTTAATTCAACATAAAATTTTCTCTCTTCAAATGAGGACATTATACAGGGTTTGTCCGGAAAGTACTAGGACTGATTTTATTCCGCCAGGACTGTACTTCGGAGCGTGTGCGCACCGACTGCATCCGGTAGAGGGCGTTCCTAGCTAACAAACGAGTGGCTGGTCAATTGTCTCCGAGCACACGGAGAGTCAGGACAGGCTTTTTCGCGCGACTTGTTTCTGTGAGTGGTGCAAGCCGAAAATGCAGCGTTCGTTAGAGCAGAGGTACGCGATTAAAGTCTGTGTTAAATTCGGTAAATCTACGACAGAGACGTTTGATATGATCAAGCAGGCTTACCCGGATGATGCTTTAGCAAGAAGTGGTGTGTTTCGGTGGCACAAGGCCTTTTCGGAGGGCCGGGAAGAGGTCGCCGATGAAGACCGTGCTGGAAGACATTCGACTTCGACAAACACCGACAATGTGACTCGTGTGCGCGAAGTTTTGAACTCAGACCGTCGAATAAGTATTCGTTTAATTGCCCAGATGTTAAATTTACCAAAAACTGTAGTTCATGAAATTGTGACGGAGCATTTGAACATGCGCAAGGTGTGTGCGAACATTGTCCCAAAAGTGCTCACTGACGACCAGAAATTGCGGCGAGTGGAATTGTGCCAAGAAAATTTGAACATGTGTGAAAGTGACCCCCAAGTTTTGAATAACGTAATCACAGGTGACGAATCATGGATCTTTGAGTATGATCCCGAGACAAAGAGGCAATCTTCCGAGTGGCACACGCCGGCGTCTCCTCGCCCAAAAAAGGGAAGAATGAGCAAATCCAAAGTGAAAACGATGCTTATTGTCTTTTTTGACATCAAAGGCATCGTCCACCATGAATTTGTTCCTCCTGGACAAACCGTCAACGCCAAGTTTTACGTGGAAGTGCTCAAGAGACTTAAACGAAGGATCAATCGGGTCCGACCAGACATCGGAGCCGACTGGAAGCTGCACCACGACAACGCCCCGGCTCACACCGCGTTTCTTGTGAACAGCTACCTGACAAAGGCCGGCATCCCAACTCTTCCGCAACCGCCCTACAGCCCAGATGTGGCCCGATGAAAGGCAAGCATTTTGAGACGACAGAGGGGATTCAAGCAGCTTGTACCGCGGCTCTCAAGGCTATTCCGGAAAATGACTTCCGTGACGCCTTTAATGCTTGGAAATCGCGCTGGCAGCGCTGCATCGACGCAGAAGGAGCCTATTTTGAAAGTTTTTAAAGAATTGTAACGATTGGCTCAATATATTTTTTTTAAATCGACTCAGTCTTATTACTTTCCGGACAAACCCTGTATGTTCATTCATCAAAATTAATGTATACCCTTCTACTACACAATATTAGTGACTAAACGTGTTATGATACTATGCATAAACCATTCTGTTCTGATTGCAATAACAAAAGTTGTAAATTATCGATATTGAATTTAACAACTTACAGCTAAGTATCTATTATTATTTTGCGAAAGATATCTAAGGTCGTAGAAGAAGATTCAGATGTTGATAAAATATTTCAGCTTTAACATAATTTAATACAATACCAAATCTTGATTGAAAGGTATATTTTATACGATTATCTCTGTAAATAAATTAAACGTTTAATTATTATAATTTTTTAAACGTTCATACATTCATAGCAAGACAGCACTGAATAAAACTGTTTTAATTCAAAAATATTTTACACAATCAAACAAGTGTATTTCGAACACATTTTATACAGAAAATATATATAATATAAAATATAAAATGTAAGTAGCAATTATATTACTACAGAACTACATCTAGAAAGTAAAACTTTGCAGAAGTTTATCTGTACAAAACTCATGACTTAAAGTAAGATTTCCAACAAAAAGTAATTAAATTGTTAGATGGCAGTATTTTCGTCATGATAAAAAGAATGTTATTAGTAATCAAGCAAATAATAAATCCTAACAACATGAACTTCTAGTACTATACACTAAATAAAAACAAAGGATTCAAGAGTGTAGGATACACAAACGGATCAGGAAAACATTATATCTTTTTGACTAATACATGACGACGTTTACAAGTATCTCTTCGGTGTTTAGAGAAGACCTACGGAGATCGGTATGGACGGTAGATTAATGAAGTGTCATATTTGCCAATTTGGCAATATTTGCTGCTATACAGACATCAAACATACAAGAGTGACATAGAATTATACTGAAAGTGATAGCAAATCTCCAAAATGTTATGTGTTAGTGTATATTTAGTACATATGTTCTAGAGGGTTATAACAACACTGCGTATGAGTGAATACAAATATACAACGCAGCAAAATCTGCCGGTAGTTATCGATTGGAAACTTTATTTCTGTTAGTTTGCATAAAATAATAAACAGAAAAATCAGTCTAAATTGCGATTGTTCCTTGTCAGTGCAGAAGATACAGTTAAAATATCATTTTTACCTACTGAGCCATCCATAAACAACAAATTAGTCTACGAAGTAATTTAACATGGTTTCGAATTTATACTGGAACCTCTACTGGGTGCTTATGAGCTGTTCAGTTTGTGACTACAACCTAAGGTAGCAATTTGCTAGCACCAACATCAGCTGTGAGAAAACATTAAAAAACATGTAACGAACGTGGAAACGGCCAGTCAAATCGGTTAGCCGTATAAAAGTCACGAACTCAAAAGTACCAAGGATGTGCAAACCACTTTTGAATGAAAAAATGATCACGAAAATTTTCATAACCGAAAGTTGAAGATGGTCAGAAATGTTATGTAGATTGACTGTATGATTTCTGACAATTCCTTCATGATAATTAGTTAAGGGTTGTTGGAAAGTTTGTATGTAAGTAACAGAAGGGTCTGTACTGAGAACGTCAGTATATAGACAAATTTTCAGACGATAAACAACGTCAATTTATTTCTAGATAGAAAAATACATATGAATAAACGAATAACTATAGTGTATTTGTATCACATTAGAATACGAATTAGTCGTAGTGAGATCAATACGATGAACTGTACAAGCGTCATTGGAAACTAAGTGACCCATATTCAAATCTCATAGGCAAGAGTAACAAAGATTATGAATGCATGGTGGACGCAATATGTGACAATCAGTGGTCGAAACACAAAACCGACCTCTCAACATATGAGTGATTAGTGACGCACCGGAATAGGTTAACAAGAAAAACAAGGGAAAACATTAGTGACAGAAGCGTACACACTAAGATTCAGGCCAAAAAATGAAATGTGTTCTTGTTTGACCAAGGACGATTGCCCAAGCAGTAGAGTGATGTCGGTATCTGGAAAGGCATCAAGGCAAAAAAAAAAAAAAAGACGATTTTAGGTAAAACATGAAGGTGGCATCAAACAATGAGAGATGACCTTTGGAGATAATCACTGAGAGGCTGAAACATATACTCATCCTAAATTAACTTTCGCTATGGCAATAAGGTAGAATTGAGCTAAAATGACGGCGAGGATCCTGGTTATGTATATATTTTAATATTATATTATAAAAAAGTACCACAAGCCTTCTCTACGTAAAAAAATATGTGAATAAGGTACTTATGAGTAGAGAAGCTTCATTGTACCCAACCCTCATGATGACTGAGATTAATACTAGTATAACTTAAAGAAGGCAAGTCATACTGAAATTTATGGCAGAAAGAGTTTTATTCCAAATACCATGTCTGGCGTTTGATCTCTATATGTCTGATACATCTTACAATCGCAGCTAGTTAAAAATGGTACGTGGCTATTGTTACAGCATTCTCTTGTTTCAAGATTTAATGACTAGAGCCTCCCGCTATCGATGTGTGAACTTTCTCTTAAATTAAAGTAGGATTAACCACAACAACCCGAGGTATACATTCACTCCCTCAAGAAGTAAGGATGTATCGAACTCCAGATTTGTGAGAGTTACGCTATTATTTTCAGTGTTGGCGATAAAAATTGTATTTAATAGGATTAAGCCGGAACCGTAGTATAAGATGTTTCATTCATGTAAGTTCAAACATTGTGAAATGAGAATTTTGTGCAGTTAACATTTCAGCAAATTACATTCTCTTCAGCTAACCCATAAGGTACACAATTGCCGTAGGAGCACTGTGCAAAAGACGAAGTTTTGCGGATTTGGGACCACTGTGTGCCGTGGTTAAGGAGAATGATAAGTTCAAAAATTATTTTAGGCTACGAAACACCTGAAAATAGAAATGAGTTCAGTTGATTTTGAGTTTTACGTCCCTTTTCAGCAGCGAGGCTATATGAGACGTGGACCTACTGATTAACGTGGAATCCGAACCACATGAGCTCCGCCGGGAATCGAACCCGGGTCTTCCGCGCCAAAGGCGCGTACGCCAAAATAGAAATGGAAATCCAAAGCAGAACATAAATTTACAAAAAGTGTACCAAATGAATTGCTGCGAATGACTTATTTTTGTTTTCGTTTTATTTTTTCATTGCTAGATTTTTATACTCTAAAAGTAAAGTTTTACTCACGTACAAGTAGGTTAGAATATTCACGTCATTCAGAGCAACACGTCTATTTATGATCTTCTTCCAAGATTTATACCAGGCACCTGTGGGTAAGGTAGTGGTATTTGAATCTGAAACTGCTGGCACAGGAGTTTGAGATGAAACACTATCAAATGAATATTACACGATACTTACCACTTTGACTGTAGTGGGTCTTTTCTATGAAGATGTCAAGTTTGATGAAATTTCACTATAAAACATCAAATTATACATTGTTCATATTTTTACTTATGAAAATTGTTAACAAGATTCACAAATCACTTGTGCTAACGTATAAGGGAGCTTACCTTTAATGAAACATCTGATAAAAGTGCAACTTATTACATTAAAAAGGCATTGGACCATTTGTGGTAGAGTTATAGTGGTCATGAATGGTAGGGAGTGGAATTAGAGAACTGCACCTGCATTGTATGACTAAGTTTCATGAAAGAGGGTGGAATTAGAAACATTTTAAATTCATATCTCTAAAACTCAGAAACAAATGTTCAATTACGTTCATTTCTGGGATCTGCGAGGGCCTTGGGAAGTGTTCAACTTCGTTCTGATGTTTCCTAAACCAAGCTGGAAAATCTCAAGCTGTGTGAATGGGTCCATTCTCATCCTAGAGCAGCATTTCTCCATCTCTGTGTCGCGATACAGTGAGTCTCGAGATTTTTAGTGTCTTCTAAGATCTTCCCTAAGAAATTATCTGCAGATGAAAATAAAAAATGTTGCCAATCGACTTGATTTCATAGTTGTCTTCCAAGTTAAAAACTGGAAAGTCTGCTTTTAACGCTGTTCATTTGTCTTTGGAAAGAAACACTGGGCATGAGACTGTGTCTGTCAAGAGTTAATCCACGCACAGATATGCTTTGCAAAACTCGCCAGGGACAAATAGCTCACTAGTTTTAAGTTTGATGTCTTCTTATACTTCTGATGGTAATATTTTTTCTCATATTCCTGCTTAAGAGTCATAAGTTCCTTTTATGTTAATATGTTTCTATTCAGCAGTCTTACATAATTCGGTTGTGAGATTTGTATCTAATACTCGTTCCATAATAATAAAAAATGTATTGTGTATATTTTTATAAGTTTGCTTTTTTGTATCTAGGAAAAAATCACATGCAGGGGTGTAGCGAAAGTTTGATACGTACTTTGGTGTGCTCTAAAGGAAAAATGTTGAGAAACGCTGCCCTAAAGTACAGCATTATTCTATAACTTAACTTCACAGTAGACTGCATATGTCATTTGTGGTTTCCAGGCACCAGCGGTCCATATTGAATGATTTTGAGTCCTTTGGTAATAATGCATTATGGTCACTTATTATCAGTTTTTTTGACTGTGTATTTCAACTTTCATTGTCGACACAAGCCTTGGAGGGTGCTGGTTGCAATTCTACTTGAGTTTTAACAGTGGCATGACGAGTCAGAGTGATAATTCCTCCCAAAACTTACTATAGAAGGTCATGATACCTGTGTCTCGTGAAAGTGAATATATCCCTGTACTCATTAAAATAATGATACTATCTAAGAGAACGTCATTTAATAGATCCAACTTTCTACATCCTGGCCAAATTTTGTCATGATTGATCAAGTAGTTCTTCAGATATTTCTCCTTCCGGACGGGTGATCAAGTTTAAGATATAAAGAAGCTTTGTAAACCAAACTCCTTATGAGATGCATGTAAAATCAATGGGAGGTATTCAGAGAGAATTCGTTAATCGAGGGTTAGTCTCAGACTAGTTAGTAAGCATACTAACTCTTTACTAAGGAAGATGCACGTTATGGTATTCAGAGTCTACGTTGAGTACAACTAAAATGATTATTTAGGTATGATCAACTTATATAATTCCAATGCATGGGGTGAGAAAAATAAATGTGGCAACTGCGGAAAAGTAGTTGAGCGCATGCGTAATCTGTAAAAATTTAAATATATGAAATACGAAATACGAAATGTTGTGTCACACGCTAAACCGTGGGTAAAAGATTAGCGTCTGCTCTAGATTAATTAGTTACATTTGATTAACTTCGTAAAATACTACGTCCTAATAAGAGATTCTGAATACAATTTTGATAATCATCCGTTAGTCAACCTCGTAGTATGGCGTTAATCAGATTTCAAAACGACTCTGCATAAGGCCCAATGTTACTAACTAGTCATATCTAACATGAGGGATACATTGCATTCAATGTATTTTTCTTAAATAATTCCTTTACAATCCAAGTTATTTTATTCACTATATATGTGGTTAATATTAATTAATATTAACAATATTTTCACTCAGTATTGTGGGCTCTCTGTAACCATTATTACAATTCTTACATCTTCAAACTAAGGATTACTTTGCTGTTTTACTGTATTTTTGGTTACATAACTTTCTTTTGAACATGCGTTGCTATTAACGTACCTCAAATTTCAGAAAATCCAGTGAGATCTTTCATTGAACCCCGGCCACAGTAACTTTCCTCACCTTTATAAAACATAATGTAATTATTAGATGAAATACATAATTGGAGTCAACTAAACTTGATTTCCTTTTTCCTAGAATACATATTACATTCTTATTACTTAGGACACAACATATATGTAATTTTATATTTAATGACACTTGTAATATAGAGATAACAAGCTTGATCCAGAATTTTTCATCGTGCATTAAAAAAATAAACTTTCAGTATTTCTTTATAATTTACTGGTGACTATTAAATGTTTAATAGCAACATTATTCTTTCTTACCTCTTAGTTATTACACATATTATTTAATCATAAGAATGTAAAATTTCTACATGCAATTAGAAGTTACATAAACCTAAATATTTTAACCCATAATATAACTTATTTGGTTTCAGAATGTCGTGATTTGTAAACTATTATATTTTATTATGAGTTTAAGGGTAAAACTTATTTACCTTTAAAATATTTCAGTCTCTTCACGATGTATTTACTGATACAACAGTGTGGTTAATACTGATCTGCTTATTAATAAGGAACAGAAATTATCTGTATTTAATTCTGAAACTATTTACATTTTATGTTCTTATAATGCATTAAAGTTTGCATTGGAAGAACAATGTGAAAAGTAAACTCCGAGCGAAGAACAATGTGTTTTTCTGTTTCAATAGACATGGATTATGATACTCATTCTAAAAAAGAATGCTACCTTGTATGCAACAAACTATATAACCTTAGTATTGGAATATTTATAATTTCACTCTAGTGAACATTTTACATTACGAAATAAACTGAAAGTTAATTGTTTTACTAAACTCAACATTTGTTCTTAATGAATTAATAATAAGGTGATACCTGAGCAAAGCAATACAATTTATTACACTGGGCAACAAAATTTTACTCTTTTCATACTTCGGAAATGAAAAGTACATTTTCTTATGTAACTGAGGGTGCTGAATACGAAAATGACAATAAAAAAATGCTAAATTTGTTCGAATTTAACTGTAATCGACAGGAATATGTGTTACGTAGTGTTAAAAACTTTTAGATACTTGCATTTTCTATGTTGACTTTCACTTAAGTAGCTACTCCTTCAGTATTGTTTACCCAAATATCGTGGTTCATATGTCATTCTCTTTAGAATAAACGAAGCTTCCGAATGGTATTACACGCATGTGTATATGCTGTATAACAGAAGGGAAATTTGAGGTCAAATTGGTAAATTTCCGTCCAAAAAACCCCTTTTTTTAAAAAAATATAACGTCCCTGGTGCGGCCAGGGCTACAGATACCAAAATATAATACACCTTGGAAACTACTGTGGTTCATACGTAATACGTGTGCTAAGTTTCATTAGAATATCTACAAAAGTTATGAGGAAAATCATTTTCCAATCCTACTTGACAATACCAAATTTCATATAGAAAAAAGTGAGATATAAAATAAAAAGATTCCAAACAGTAGTATTCATCTGAATATCATGACTTATACGTGATTCGGTTGAGAATAAAACAGGCTTTTAAATGGTACCATAAGAATGTGCGTGTGTGATGAACGAGAAAAGGGAAATTTGGAATAAAATTGGGAATTTTCCGTTAATAAAATCCCTTTTTTCAATGTAGCGCCCTGTGGTGTGGCCCTGGCTACAGGTATCCAAATATGGTATACCTTAGAAATTACTGCGGCTCATATATAATACATGTGAAATGTTTCATTGTAACATCTATAATAGTTATAAGGTAAAAATATTTCTCAATCCTGCTTGACAATACCAAATTTCATACAGGGAAAAGTGAGATAAAAATATATAAAGTGGCGCTCGTACGTAAGAGCGGAAACTGCATATTTAAATAACGTTAGACCCTCTAGACATGAGATAAAAATCACTTGAAGCAAATATAGGCTTTATGGTATGATCATTTATTGTATGTGTGCGTGGCACAGCGTTTGTCCCAAAGAATTTAAAAGGGTTAATAAAAAGTTAAAACTATATAAAATTGAAGTGATAAAACATAAATTACATGGATATTACAAAATGAACCTCTTTGCCTGTTACTTGTGTTGTTGTTCTGGAACATCTCTAGCAATTGTCCAACAATAATCCGTAAGTATATATTTGCTCCAGTGGCCCTGATATCGTCCCTCCATCATAGATATAACTTGGTAGAGATGTTCCCTATATTCATCAATGAATGCCCCACAATTTTCTGGAAAGGAATCTATGTGGGAGTGCAACATATGCATTTTTAGTGACATATTACATTTCATTGCTTGATAGAAGATATTAGGTGTTCCAGTACTTTTTTATAGTTCTGAGACCGATCGTTTAACAAAACATTTTTCGGAAAGAATCGCATTCAATCCTCTTCTTATCTTCTAGCACTGCATCAAATTCAGGATTATTGAGAAATTAGCGAATTTGAGGCTTAATAAGGATTCCTTACCTGATTTTAGTTTCAACAATTTGTGGGAGTTTACGCAGAATATATTTGAAGAATAGTTTGATGCATCTATGAATAGCCGCCATTCATCGGAATTATCTTCTATGTTAAGTTTACCCATAAGACCAGTTATTTTTATACATTTTTACTACATACTAGGTCATTTTCTAACTAAAAATGAAAACACTGTCCAGGTCATTCTTACGTGTTTAAAACCCGAACACTTTTAGATCTTCAGAATAAGTTGTCCACTGCTTAAGTCTAGATGCCACTTACTTCTGCACCACTTTTTGACAACCTCAGGCAATTTAATTCAGGTTGAGTATCACATGGCGAATAGATAATGATATATTGGTTTTGTGAAGTCAAGATCGATGGAAGACGATGAATCTTCAGCAGAATTTGACAACCTGGACCGACTCTTTCCGCCTTTTGCTCCTCATCGGATGAAACAGTGGAGTAAGATATAGGATGTTGTGGAACCTTTAGTTCTTCAGAATATGGCAGAATCACGAACATCTCAAGGAAAATTTGGGCAAGTAGTGGTCCACTGTTTTCTTTTTGGGGTAAACCTTCAATTGGAGGAACCATGCAGAAATAGCAGTTTGAGGTATGATCTGTCAGCTCTCTCCATATCATTGGAATTGCAAATGGTATGCATGATCTTTTTCCATGTAGCCAGTCCCACTAGTTTGTAGAACAAGTATTACAAGAAATGTGTAATATCGACTTCTTGTCCATATCTTTCACTTTACAGCCAAGGTACAAGTGACAGGCTTTCTATATGATAGGCGGTGAAATTTCACTTTTCGTTTCACTTCATTAAAAACAACAATTTGCTCTGCAGTGTGAACACATTTACGCGGCATGTTTCTGCTCAGTACAATTATAGAACGATAAATAATAATAATAATAATAATAATAATAATAATAATAATAATAATAATAATAATAATAATAATAATAATAATAATAATAATAAAATAGCACATATCCAATATCTCACCACGACCATGTCCGGGATGGCAAATTGTAACTACAAAAGAACCGTACACAACACGTTTTCTCTGGAAAACTCTTTAATAAATATTAAACCGTGATGTGATTGATGTTTTATGGTCAGCGATGATGTGCAAGCAATAAGGTTATCCGGAGACGTACACAGGAATTTATTTCGGGAGGAGTCCTAAGCTTTTCGGGGGATCCAAATACAATTTGAGGCTAAATTAAATTGAAATTTGTAAAATTGCATCTGAAATTAGACTAAATGTTCAAAAAAGTCGGAATTTCGGGGTTCAAGACCCGCAGGATCCACCCCCTGCGTATGTCCCTAAGAATAGTAATGAAACTAACCGTCAAACAATGGAAGTTCATTGAAATAAGAGGAGAGTTCCTGATGCAACGAACCCTTAATTTGCTCACCGAGCACATCCGCTGATAACGTATTTCTTTGAAACCCGAATCAATTTTCAAAAACTAATTTCATATTCGTTATAAGCACTATAAAATGAGTAAGAATTGGTTACTTTTATCTTCGAAGCATTTTCACTGTTGACTAGCGTTATTATAAAACATATATTTTTGTGACAGTTTTTCCAACTAACAACAACTTAACTTTATTAGACACTATATGACATATATGAGAATTACATAATATCTGATGAAGCCAAGTGGTTAATTACTGAAGCTTGTTATCACAAGATATTAATTTTATAATAACAATATTATATTTTTTAACTCACCGATTAATTTATTTTAATTACAGTATGCAAAAGGCAAACTGGTATAATGAATACTACAAATGCATTTCTGAACCAGTTATTTCATTTCGTCTGTTTATCATCTGTTTATACTTCCGTAAAATTTACCTCCAGTTGGTAAAATTTTAAAGGAGCAAAATTTCTGTCTTAGATGATCATAGTGTTTGAGTTGATACCCGAGCGGATTAAAAGAGAAAGTATGAGTATGGAATAAACTTTAACTTGTTGCATAGAAATTGCGTAATGAAAGTTATTCTAACGTTATTATATTTAGTAAATTAAAGGTTTTCATGTCTTTTACATACTACATGTTTTTTCAAAACATAATACACCTTTCAATTGTTTGGTAGTAATAACAATAAAGGACATGAATAATACGAGGCGCGTTTGGAAAGTAACCTCCGATTGGTCACTGTACGTGAAATAGTGGGGCAGCGTTACCATTTTTGCACAGAGGTCTGCGGTAGATCAGTGTGCGTTCATCTGTGGTACAGCGAAGGTTGTCTGATCACTAGTTCCACTTTTGTAACTGCTCAAAATGTGTTCTAAAATAGAAAACCCCGCCAAGTGCGAGCTGTTATATGTTTTCTTAGCGCAAAACAATATTTGACAGCAGCTTTCATCGGGAACTTTGCACCGTGTATTGACCAAGTGTGATGAGTGAAGTTGTTCTTGAATAGGTTTGTTCACTTATAAGTGGACGAACAAACATTCATAACGAATAGAGGAGAGGCAAGGCATCAGTGGTCGCTGATGACCTCGTTTATAAAATTAATGCAAATGATCGTGAAAATCGGCGTTTCACAATCTCGAAGCTTTCTGATGTATTTCAACAAATTTCCAGGATCTCAACGTTTTGGTGATGATGAGGAACTGAAAGGTGATGTCACAGGCTGCCTCAAGACAGAGGTCTGACATTTGTTTTTACTTATGAAATTTCTAAACTAGTGCTAAGATACGATAAGTGCTTGAATGTTTATTGAAACTGTGTTGAACAATAGAGAAAAGACGTAGTTTTCAGATGTGTATAATAAATTTTTCTTATTTACTTTGCTGGTTGCTTTTTAGCCAATCGGATGTTACTTGCCGAACGGTTCTAATACGTACGTATTATCGAATTATTAGAGAAAGACATATTTTCATCAATATAAGTTAAGGAGACACGTTATCGACATGATTAATCATCCTGAGAAGTTCATTGGAAATTGGATATTTCTTAAACTTCTATTACCTCACTTAAACAAGTCAAACCAATGATTATTGTCAATTACGACTCAGTGGTGAGAAAATGATGGTGGGAATATGAGTAAATCGACAATAATTGGAAATACTTGAAGTTGCCAAACGAACAATTTTTCAGCTTTGCTGTTCAAGAAGGGATTGTGTATGTATGGTGGATGTTCAAATAATCTGTGATCCTGAATTTCTGTTCTTTGCTCTGAAACAACATGTCAGCTCTGTGATGCTGTGATTTGAAAGTATTACGAGAAAGATTACACTCACATGATGCCTTGCTACTAATACTTGTACTGTATTGATATATCAGGTAACATGGTACATTGTATGAGGCAGATATTCTTCATTGTAAATGAGAAAAAATTCCAAAATGACCCCAATGATCAATTGAAACTCTAGAGCTATCGAGGAAAGTCTACTTGAAGATTCTTATAAACCAGAGCTCTAATCTGCTTCGTCTATTTCCTAGACATCACCATTTTCTTACACCTGTTATTGGTTTCGGAACATCGACTCTAGAACTAATACTACATCTTTTTCCATCCATGGTGACGTAACTGATTTCTGCTTGAATATAGTTGTTCTCTGGCAATCAGTGAAGTGAATTATACGTCGTTCAACGTTTCAAAAACCCATAACATTGTTCTCGTGTCCAAGGTGAAGCATAACAGACCAGAAAAAGACCTTATTATATAGGTGTTTCCAGGAAAGGGGCGTAATTTGATTGGTCAATGCGACGTCAAATCAGCGTCAGTCTATTAACTCAATTGTGATTGGCAAGCACTGATTGGTTATTTTCTATACGTTTTATTTCAATGAGGGTAACCCATGTTTGGCTGAGTTGGAGACCGGTATCCCTATTGAGATTGCAGCCTTCTTCTAGTACTGCTAATTGCTCCCTTCACTTTTCTTTCCCAGTAGACTCAACACTTTGCTATCAACGCTGTTTCAGAGGAAGAGATGATGTATCACTCAGTTATTCTATGCTCTACCAATCCTGAGTTTTCTGCTTGCTGTCGTCTGATGTAATCTGAATGTTTTTTTCGTCGAATGTCAATTGTCCGCCCAGTCAGCCCACTATAGGCTTTCCTATATTCACGTGGATACTCTCTTGGTGTCCTGAATCATCTTTTATTGGACGTATCAAGACCCTGAGTTTGGCAGGAGCTTTATGGCAGTTCCTCTTCGTTCTTCCTTTTACTTTTCTGAATCGAATGGCTTCGTGGTGGGCCTGCTTAGACTCTTTCTTCTGTCAATGTCGCTGTAGTCATTTTTTTGAAAGGTGGTCTTCGGATACTGGAGTTTAGCCTGTATGCTTTCTTCATCTGATATGCCAAAGAAGGTATGAAGATGTCAATGATTAAGATTATGAGAATATTATGATCCTAAATTTCTTCCTTTATATTCATGAAATCTGTATCTATATATGCTATTACATTTACTTATATGTTAAACTTAAGATGAAATAATAGATCATTTTATAAATTTAATGGTTATTTTATGTAATGCCAAATCAAGATTATACATTGTAAACATGTACACAATAACAATTATATTGCATTTTACAAGTGTTACAGTTGACTATCAGCCTGGAAACTACCTTCATTTATACGTTTGAAGATGAAATTGTAAAATATCTTATATGTTTAAATTTGTGAAATATTACTTTTGTATTGGTACATTCAGCCAACATTCGACAAATGACGCAGGGCAAACTGTTAACTACATTTTGGTTTAAAAGAGGAGAGCTCACCATAGAAGATGTCAATCTCGCTCATTTGGTCACACTACCAACTCTCTAAGACGCCTGGTCATTGGAAGCATCTTACTTCCTCTCTAAGACGCCTGATCATTGAGAGGCACCTTTCCTACAAGCTCTAAGACGTCTGATCATTGAGGTCCTTCTTCCCTCTCTGCGATGCACAGTCATTGAGAGGCATCAAATCACCAAATTCTCATTCCCCACTCTAAGACGCCTTGTCATTGAGAGTTACCTAACCAACACACAGTAAGATTCCTGGTCATTGGGTTTCTTTCAGTTACTAGGCTAACCATAGGATAATTAGATTACATTTACTTATTTGTAATATCTTATATTTCAAGAGAAACGTTTTGTGATAAAAGGTGATTGAAAAGTCCAAACTCTCGTACCGTATATTGCTCTACCCTGTACACAAAGAAAACATTACAGTATTTTTAATTTGATGCATATAACAAAGAGCTAGTATAGTAAACGAAAATGGTTTAAAATCGTTTTTAGAAAGAATAAGAGTGATGAAAATATTATTATCGCTCTTTTGTTTATAATTTTGTGCAGGAAAATACTATTCTTTAGTCATTGTTTCAAAACATGAAAGACTAACAATATCAATATCAATAACAATTCATACTTTTTGTTTGGAATGTTTTCGACATTATAATTGCAACTGATAATAAATATTTTATTATTTGCGTTGTAGTTAAACTATATACTTATATTCACCTAGAAACATTATTTTGTCTGGTTATTTGATGTAAGTAGCACTAATAATTCTTTTCATGAGTTATTTCTTTAGTAACACCAGTGTAACTTTTCTATCTATTTTACCAAATCAACTTGGAAGAATGATTTTTCATGAATATGAAAATAATACATTATTCAATTCTTAATATGATAATTACATAATGACATTAATCGTATTAAAACCGTAACGCTTATTTTTGATTGACACATATGTATTTATTGAAATTTTGTAGCGTAAATTAAATTAAATATTGTGCTTTATAGAGACTTTTATCAAACAAATTTTCTACATTCTTCCTGTTACTATAGATATAAGATATGATGTTTTCATACATTCACATTATACAATTTTCTTCTTTCGTTTTCTAGTGATTTAAATGTTTTCATACATTCACATTATACAATTTTCTTCTTTCGTTTTCTAGTGATTTAAATGACAGATCACATACTTACGTATGTTTATGTGATACTTGTACATCAGTTGATAATTCATTCATCCTTTGCTGGAGGTAAGTATTGTGCCTATATTACATGTTACAAAGCTGTGTTCTTCAGATGTTAGTAAGCCAAGTTACTTTTTTTTGTTTAGTTTCGCTAAGTCTTCTGAAAATGCTATAACTGTAAATGAGTTTTCTCAGGTTCTGTCTTGGAAATTACATTCATTTTGAAACTGGTTATCATTTATGAGAAAAATACTCTAATTAATATCAAAGTATATTTTTAAGGGTATGCTGAAACGAGTAGAATAACGAGGAATTATTACAAGCTGAATCCAAAGCTATTAAGTCATAGAAGTGGAAAAGAAAAAAAAATATTGAGTCAATTTTATACGATAGCTTCATTATGTACTTTGTAAACGGTATATTTTAAGGTGCTTACTATGAATTTAAAAACTAGAACTTATAACAAACAATATTATTTATCCATTATTACCTACTGGGTCCACGTGCAAATGTATGGATTAGTTGTTTTAGTTTATTAAATGCCTCATACATTAGAATTCCTGCATTATTTATTTGTTTCTTAAAACCTATAGTATTAATTTGTTTTTCATAATAATTTTACATATAGGTAATTATTGAAAGATCAAGTGAGAAATACCTGGCTACCAGCAGAAAGATATTTAATGTTTGCATTTAATTATTTCCTTGTCTTTAGTAATGCACAATTTTTGTAATATAAGGAAAATTGGTGATCTAAGCTAATCAATATAAACGTGTACTACTAATAACGTAATTATATTGCACTATCTTTTAACAGGTTTGTTTGAAGTGTATCCTAAAGTAGTGCTAAAAATGAACAAAAGAAGTTTAATATAAGAGGAACTCAGATTTGAGTATGTATCAAAATATCTAGAAATATTAGATTAGGAACAAAATATAGTAGTGTAATCTGTTTTTCAATATTTTTTTATTGTTTTGCAGATATGAATATCTTCACCGGGTTAATTTTTGGGATTGGAAAAGAGCTCAACGTAAGAGGTAAAGGGATTTTAATTAGTATATGATATTTTCTTCTTTGAGAATATTGTTACTTATCATGTCATCTTATACAACGTATAAGAAAATTATAGTATTACAATACATAAAATGATTTTAGTATTATAATACATAGGAAGCGTCGAAAGATGTTCGCTTGTGACCAAAAGTCTTCGTGGACTATTTCAAATCACAAAATCAACTTGACGTTTTTGGCCTGCTGTTACTAAGGCTCAACAGCATTTTTCTCAACATGGCAGGAACTTAACACATCATACAAACTGGAAAAGAATTTCAAGCTTCGCAGGCCTCCAATACTTTACTTTAGGACATCCTGTACAATTGAAGGAATTGATTTTAACGAAGTACAACATTGCATGATTTGTAAAATACACGAGCAGAGAAAAGACCATTGATCTAACGAAATTAAAATAGCGATTGAGTTAAATGCAAAACATTTGAATTTTACGTAGCTTTTTAATATTAAATAAATAAAAACTCTAATTAAGAAAGACAAAGGCAAATGTCAAATGATGGGAGGAGCTGCTGCTTTACGGTTTATTGCTATAAATTACGATTAATCGAATTCTTTACAGCGGTAACAGACTATTTGAGCTGAAGAAATTTGATTAACAAAATCAAAGGAAGTGGTTGTGTATTCCTGTCGTGACATCATGGAATGATGATACTCCAAATGACGATGAAATTCAAGCAACTGCTCCGATGTACATAGTTGGTTGCCGTGTACTGCTGGAATCATGGACAAGATGATATAAAAAAAGTTCGTATCCCTTATCTCGGTGTTCGGCGAGTTATTCATGTAACAATAGTTTATAATCATTCTCCTCTTTTGTCCAGCGTCTACCATTCGTATATGAAGTGGTTGAAATATATATTCATGCCAATTCTTACGATTTGTGAAGAAACATAATTACTGATTTTTATTATTGTCGGGCAAAGGTTTTGTTCGGACAAAACTTCTTTCAGTGCCAGAAGAATTTTTACACATTAAATATGTATTTTAAGAAAATGCAAATTTTTAGGAATAAATTCATAAACTCATCTTCCCAAAGTAAGTTCCACAACGCACACCCACACACACGTACATATCTATCTATCTATCTATCTATCTATCTATCTATCTATCTATCTATCTATCTATCTATCTATCTATCTATCTATCTATCTATCTATCTATCTATCTATCTATCTATCTATCTATCTATCTATCTATCTATCTATCTATATATATATATATATATATATATATATATATATATGTGTGTGTGTGTGTGTGTGTTACGGAACTTACTTTTTGGTGGTAAATTTATAAATTTAATTCTGTAAATTTGCATTTCCTTAAAATATGAAATTTTCATGACACAACAGTTTTAGAAATTCAGTTTTACAACATGTTTAAGAAAACTGTATAATTTAAAAAGAGTCACAATACCAACAACTTATTACACAATGAGTAAATAAGATAACTTATGGGTACAAATTTACCATATTATAACTTTGCTTTATATGCATTTATGATTACTGTTGTAAACCTGTAATACATATAAAAATATTCATAGACGAACTTCTTTTGAAGACGATTCTTAATATTTAACAAACACAGGTCAGATTGACAATTATAATATATTTGTCTGTTTTATTCTATACATTTTGAAGTTGTAGATATTATTTTTTTAATATTATTAATATTAATTTACCTAAATTTAATAAATTTGAATGAAGTAACACTTATTCAACCTAATTAGTTATCTATATTTAATTAATAACTAAATATTTATTTTATTCGTAAATGTTACATAAACTGATTTATCGTTTAGTCATAATCTAACGATGCATATATTTTACTGTCCAGATTACAGTTTAATAACTAACAGAAATTTCGTGATCAATGCAGACAGAAACGTCCAAGAGAAAGGTAAATCAAATTATTTCTTTCGTTTTGCACTCTCCATTGTTTATATGCATGAGTTAAAAAATATTTTGTAGGAAGGGGTCTTCGTTTATGTGTACTTTGATAACAACAATATTACTCCATGAATGGGACTTTTTTGGCAAGATTGTCGCTATTTACTTCTTATTACAAATTCATGTAATTGTTTTGTCTTTGGAAAATGATCTATAACGGTAAACTTAAAATTTGTAACAGTTTCCAATTAACACTTCAAATTTGTATACTTATTTTTATCCACACGCGATTTACAGTTAGCGATAATGTATATGAATGATAACGTACTTTATGAATTATTAAAATGTATATCAAGAAGGAAACGAATATGTGTAGTGAAACTATGTTATAAAAAAATTTGATATTGTTGTAAATTCGATTATTTTATATGTTAACATTAATTTAAACCAGTAGATTTAGAAAACAAAAGTATGAAATATAATATATATTTAAAGCGTAATTTGAAGTAATACTAATAATGCTGTGAGTTGTTGAAGCAAGCGAAAATCCATCCCACTAATTTCAGCCATAAACTACGGGAACAAGTCTCTAATCTCCGATAAAACACACTTATGTTATACAAAAATTTTAATGTGCTTAATAAATACGTAGGAAAAATATGTTATATAAAATTTGAAAGAATACGCTCACTTACTATTGTCCTATTTCAACTTCAAACAACTTGGATGATTAGAGATCCTTCGAGAAAAAATGGACTATATTCGAAAAAAAAAATATTTTGTTTTTACGAAAATCATCTTAAAGGTTTTATCTAATTTTTTCCGAAGCGGGAACTGTGTTTAATTTGTCATGATATTTGACCTCAATTGCAAAGTGACTATTATGTCGAAATCTTCATAAACAGATTCATCACATGATCATACATCAAAATGGTAACTGAACAACATTTACTTAGTTACGGGTAAGATTTACGGTCTCATTGTCTTCTGATTTTAAATTTAACTAATGGACATAATGTTGAAACCTCAAAAAATATAGTCAACATTCCATACAAATCTAATACTTTTACTGAAGTTATCTTGAATCATATTTTAAATCTGAAGAAGAGAGTGATATATATATATATATATACCACATTAGGAGCTAAAATCAACGCTAATTCTTTACCAATTTTAATTCCAAGCACTATAGATTACTTAAAAGTTTATCATAAATGTAGCAAAACCAAATATTTTTTATGTTATCGTGTAATTTTAAGAAATAATGGTGTGTGTATATGATAGGAATTTTACCACTATTTCATTCTTCACTAATTTCAACTGCACGCAGAGTAAATGATTATGAAACCTCATAGAAAATATACTACACATCTTATTGCACCAAAATCGGAATGGTTGTAATGGAAATCATCCAGGCACAAATCTTCTTAACTTCATCCAACATGGGAGTAATTCAAGATTCATTCTTGATCCAAACACTCGGAAGTGCGGAAAAAAATAAAAGGAAGAATATACATTTTAAAAAATCTAAATCAAGTTAGTTTGTAATTTTTATGAGGAAGACAAGAAGGAATTTTTGGAGACAGGGTAAGAAGGCTGATTCCTAAAGAGTTTAATTCTCTGAAGAAGGGATGATAGGGAAACCTTAAGAATTGTTCGACATATTATCCCAAGAGTGAACATTTGTTAAAGAAACTTGCCGTCAAACATATATTTGAAATTTAATGGTACGAATTCACATATACATTCTTGGCGTGAACCCCAACTTACAGCAATATTCCCAAAGCTACAAAGAAAATAAATGTTGTTTCCTCATAATACTAAAAACGCGGTTTAAACGAGAAAAATTACCTTGCACGGACATGTGCAAACTTGCAGCATGCACTTACCTCTCACATACTTTGTAAGTTGCAACCCCAAACAATATGGGTATTTCTGCAAGTATAAGAAAATTAGACGAAAAATTTCCGCAGAATATAATAAATTTTACAAAAAGTTATTGTGTTAAACACTGAGGGAAAAACGGACAGGCTGATAGACACACAAATACTGTACGAATTCGAATAGTAGAAGCTTTGCGAACGCTTGCTCAATTTAGAAACAGGAAATAGGTAACAGTAACTTTCCTTAATAAAATTACATACTAATTTTATATTCTAGATTTTTATCTGATACAACAATCGGCAGTAAAAGTATGAAGATAATTTCAGATTAAAGCAAATTTGATTTCGATAATACGAAGTTAAGGTCCTTATTAAAATGTGGATCAACTACTTTGAAACTATAAAGGTGACCAAGAAAGTTCTGTCGCATCTTCACACACCACCTTTGAACGTCACCTAATATATCACCTAATACGTATCTACAAGATCAAAAATAATCCCCATCAGCATCGACGATCTTCTGCCAAAGTTCTGGGAGACCAAGGATTCCGTGGCGTTAGAACTTGGTGGGCCGTCAAGCGAAGAAGGCATCAACTGCATTTAGCACCTCGACTATGGATTTGAACTGCCGTCTTCTATGGTGATTGTCCAAGAAATGGAACAGGTGATAATCGGACAGTATAATGGCTGAGATGTATGGCGGGTGCAATACTGTTTCCCATTTAAGGTGTAGCCACGTGTGGCATAGCGTTGTCCTGTAACAGGAGGACCCCTTTACGAGTTAGAAGTGCTGGCTCTCGAATTTTGAGTTTTTCTTGAATACTGCTCAATGGCTGGCAGTGCACAGTTGTATTAATGCTCTGACATGCTGACAGTAATCCAGCTGCACGATGCCGCGAGTAGCCCACCAAACACACAGGAGGACCTTCTTGTGGTACAGTGCTGGTTTCGGCTGTTTTGTAACCAGTGTCGTGAAAACATACCGGCATCGTGAAAACATACCGGGGGTACAAAATCATCGGATATTTCTCACTCCTGATAATATTTCACTGTGTGTACCACGTACTGTTTTAAAATATATAAGTGGAAAGTTAACTTCAATTTTATCAATCTACTGGACATTGCCAAAGGCATCAATTAAGATACTTCCGACAGTATTGTTATAACTTCTCTTTGATCTAGCTGTGGGGAATATAAAACCAGCGGTTAATTTGTATCCCCCAAGCTGTTTTAAAATATATAAGTGGCAATTAACTTCAATAGTATCAATCGACCTGACATTGCCAAAGGCATCGATTAAGATAGTTCCGACACTATTGTTATAACCTCCCTTTGATTTAGAAATGAGGTATAAAATCACCGGTGAATTTGTACCTCCATGTTGTCTTAAATTATATAAGTGGAAAATTAACTTCAATGGTATCAATGGACTGGACATTGCCAAAGGCATCGATTAAGACTGTCGATTGTTCTGACACTATTGTTTTAACGTCCCTTTGATCTAGCCTGGGAGGGGAATCACGGGTGAATTTGTACTCCGCGCTGTTTTAACATATATAAGTAGAAAATTTACTTCAATAGTATTAATCGACCAGACTGCCCAAGGCATCAACTTAAAAATAGTTTCGACACTATTGTTATAATTTCCCCTTGATCTACCTTTAGGGGTATAAAATCATCGGTGAATTTGTATCCCCATGCTGTTTTAAATTATATAAGTGGAAAACTAACTTCAATGATATCAATCGACTGTACATTGCGAAATGCATCAATTAAGATAGTTCCAACTTTATTGTTTAACTTTTATTTTTATCTACCCTGGGGAGATTGTATTCTTGTGACTTTAGTCATTTATAAAAAGTTGCTTCTCGCTACCTGTTATCGTTTTCAATTTTCAACGATCAGCTTTACCACATAGTCCGTGATTTGTATTACTTTTGGTTTAAGTAGAGAGATTAGAGTAGATATGGAAGATATTATTCAGACGCTTAATTGGTTATGGAAAACCATTTCTTGCTATCTACTACGGTTTAATTCTATGGAAATCAATGTTAAACCCGGAAGTGTTTTATTTATACCACTTTCGGTTTGAATGAAGGATTCAGTGAGAATATGGTACCAATTCTTAGAACACTAAATCTATTCCCAAACACTGCTTCCAATTTGTAAATCTGGTCCAAAATCAACTCGTTTCCTAATGATGTTTTTGGTGTCACTTTATGCGTGGGTCCTTAACGTTTTGCAGTGGAATGAAGACATTACGTGTATTCAATGAGAGTCTCGTCTGTGACGTAAGAAACGTCAATGCGGTAATTTTGGCAGACACTGTTTAGCGTGTGTAGTGTAATCGTAACTGGAGTTTATTCATTCCTCATTTGTAGTTCATGAAGATCTCGTGGAAGATAAGATATTTAGACACCGACATTACTAGGCCTGTTCAGAAAGTATCCGACCATGGTCCCGGGAAACCAATTCACTTAACTGACGTTGTCTTTGTTCTAATATCTTTGAAACTAGTTTTCTCCTTCCACGCACCGAGTTTGGTAGTCTTTCTAGTGCTGGAAACAGGCCTGGAACCTCTTATTTGGAAGTACTATAACAGCAGCCATCACCTTGCACTAGATAACCTCTCGGGCACGAAATAGTTCTTTCTGGTTCCTTTTAATTTTTGGGAGGAAACAAAAGTGTTATAATGTTATATCCAGAGATAAAGCTTGATAAAACGTCAAAAGCGTGTAGTGTGGTGAAACGGACAACCACATAAGTTACATGAATCGATTCATTATCTGGTACAGTCTTTGAGGCTTTGAAGTTCACATATCTAGTCATTTCGGACAAAAAGCATTACGTACTCGACGGGAAATGTCTGGAGAGATTTTTTCTGTACCCACTCATGTTGCACATTGCCTCGGCAATCAAATAACACATTCAACACTTGTTTGAGTTTGGTACGTAGCTGACGTTCTTTCCTGAATCCTCGCAAGCTTTGTTGGGCCTTCGTGATGTCTGATGCATCCACGGAATGGACTGTGACATCATTCTCGCGTTCCATTTCTTTACCATTTTATCTGGGCCGAAACCACAGAATAAACACCCAACATAACCTATGCTCTACATCAGAAGATGCAAATGAAAATAATGCCATCTGTAAGCTAAAGACATCATGAACATTTCGTCCATGACGTAAAAGTTGACCAACCTACGTTAGGTAGTTTTCCCAAAAACAAAGATAGCAGGATACTTTTTCGTAAGGTCTCTTATTTAATGTAAATCCACAAGAACTGTTTTACTTTTCTGAAAGGAGATACCCAATAAAATTGTGGTGACACAGGTGTTTATTTTAACGTTAAAACCTATGGAAAAGTAAAATAAATAAATGAATAAAAAAAGAAATCTCAGCAGCCACCTTCTCTTCTTCTTTCGCTGGGAGAGTAGTTACGACGCTCAGAATATCAAAAAAAGATCATAAGACCGAGGGAAAAAAGATTGTTTTCTAGATATGTTGTGTGTATTATTAATTATATATTTGTTCATATTCAGGCGTTTGGCTTTCGAAGTCTTTTGTCTCCATGTACAAAGTTATTGCGTTCAGCTCCGTAGTTTACCCAACAAAAGAAGAAAAGAACTTGAAACCAAGATCAAGGTAAATAGTTTGTATCTGGTTTTAGCATAAAGATACACATATCGCTGTTTGTAAATATTTGGGGTTGTGTGTCCATATATGTTAAGTACAGTTTACAATAGACCTTGTAAGGATGTAAAATTTATTTTTAAGAATATATGCGTCGTCGTTGTTTGTCTGTTGACCACTTAAACAGCGCAAATGAAAATGGCTTGGTGGCCATGGTAACATACTGGTGATTGTTATGATGATGAGGATTCAGAAAAAGGTTAAGTGTTTCTCCATATACTTGCTACTATTATACGTATCTTTATACAAGAATAAGTCGAAAATATTCTTTGATATTTTCAGTATATGGGCTTCGTTTCGACTTTTTACACTCTGATGTTTTTTACATTTTAAAATACGATGTTTTCTGAAACTAGATATAGATCTACGAACTTACTTTTAACACCCACATTACCAAATTTAAGAAAAAATATAACCGAATTCGTCGACATTTAAGTGTCAAACTACAGTTACAAACGAAGAGGCAGACACATTTCTTGAAGTATTGGTATCTTTTCTGTGCCTAAACAGATCGTTTTACATAACTTGCTTTACAATAAAATACATTATGTCAGTGGGCAGTCAGAGCTGGCCTTTGGATGGGGCATTTCTTTCCTTTGGCGTAGTCATTGTCAGGGTAGCAAAGGAGATAATGAAGGTCGTCACTGTAGAGATAGTAATTAGAAAGAAAAATAAGCTTTATTGTTGGACTATTTAAGGCACGCGGTAAAGCAATTGCAGGTAAACTAGCGATAACGCACGATGTGTCAGCGTTTCAAATTAATCGTCTTATTAAAGGAAGCAGTGCTGCCACACTTGGTACAATTGTACCAAATTTAGCCCTTTTTGTCATTCTTCGGTCCGTTGGTACCACGCAGGCATTGTCAGCCCCTTTTGTGAAAAAGTTGGTACAATTCTACCGAATTCAGCACCATTTAACAAATACTTGTCACATTTTCAAAAGTGTCAGTAAGACTTACCACATCTGACGTTACTCATACTGTGAACTTAAAAAATGCTCTTCAGCATTCATTTTCTGACGTTGCACTGCATAACGCTACGAACTTTGTGTAAAAAGCGAGAATGAGGTGCAATAATTTATATTTTAATATTTTATTTTAAAGTACTGTTTACACACGAATTCGGAGATGATTTATTTGTTCTTCGTTTTATATATTTATTTCGTATATGACCATAATACCGTTTGTTTTATTTCTTCATTTTGAAATACAGGCGCATTAATTTTCCTCACAATACATACTGAAGATGACAAAACTTTTCCCCTTTTAATTTTCAGTCTCTGTTATTCTTCCTACGTGCGAGAAAGTTTAATCTACTTCCACAGTTCTTCGGGATCCTCTTATTTGGATGCTTTAAAAAGTTTTCTGTAAAAGAACACTTTCTTGATTGGACTCTTGGAAGACGGGGGTTTTCTAGAACTTTACCTATTTATGAAATAATGAACTCAGCTCTTTTTGTTTCAATTTGGTACTATTTTTCAGCCCACTCCAGAGCTAGGACTGTGGCAACACTGCTAGGAAGTATATGCATTAACAGGGAAGTAGGATACATGTAGAGTGAAAGCACTTGAAGTCGAAATTGCATGCAAACATATTACGGTTTAGATTTACTTTATACGTGCAATAATATATGCCTCTCATGACGTAATATTTGAATGGGCATTAGTGCTGTATCACCGGACCAATTTGGAAATTGGAATAAAGGACGAAAATGTACAGCATTCGGTTATATTTGGTTGGATTATACTAAGTTACTTTAGATTACGTATGCTACATTAGGCGTAGAGTATTACTATACGATCCATAGTATAAGTAGTAGTGGTAGGAACGGGTTAGAAGCCTCACAGGAGTTGATTGGGTTCTGTGGTGGATACGAAATGAGCAAATTAAACACTTGCTCAAATTACTCTGTACATTTTACAATCTATGGATCCATATAGTAAAACAAGTGTATCTCTCCGCGAAATAGTCCATCTGCCTCCACATACAGTGTCACTTACATCATAAAAAAAAACAGTCACTTTCTTAACTTTTACTATTCCACATACCTGACTTTCATTCATTCTTCCCCGCAAACTTAAGTAAATTCTCCAATTAACCCGACAAATTTCCTAAAATAGGTCCGGCGGTACAGCACTTGACCCTTTGAATGTCCAAAAGCAATCCTGTCTTGATCCCACAATAAACCCAGAAACATTCCACAGCAAGTATCGTTTCGGGGACATATGGATCTCTGCTTTACATCTAGTGTCAAAAACTTGCGTCCTATGAAAATCCAGTGGCGGATCTAGAAACTAAAAGCTGGGTAGCCAGCCTGAACCAGGAGTATAATAGGTGTATCAGAGTATCTATAAATTTTGAAAAATATTTAAAAATTAGCTTAAATTATTTTTGTCACTCAAAAAGCTCGGGGGTGGAGTTCCTCCCGGCCCCGGGCTATATCTGCCACTGTGAATATATCGATATTCCTTAACTGAAGATCATTGGACATGCAGAGCATAACCCATTGAGATCCCTAATTGGAGGTCGTTGGACATCCAATTAATGTACATGTGATTATTACGAAAAAATAACCTAGTAAATTTCCATAAGAATGTTACTGGGAGTCTCATTCCCAGGACATAATCGTAAGTATAAATTTCCACAGAATCTCCACAGGTAAAAATGAACTTCGAATGGACATTCACTGCACATCCCTTAATTGGACATTTTTTCGTTTCAAGGGATGTTTCTGTGATTATCCTACAGAAAGAAAACAGAATTCGCATTTCGGATAGAATCCAGATATCGTAGAAAATCTGGATTTAGAATGTGTTGCGAATTTCGGACGAAATTCGGATATCGGGGGATATATGGATTTCGGATAAAATCCGGATGTTAGAGAAAATGCAGATTTCGGAGGAATCCGGATTAATGATAAAATTGCTATTTTATGTACATTCGATATAACTAGGCAGAAGATAGCGCAAAACACTACTTGAAGGAGTGTGGTCGCGGTGGCTAAGTTTTAGAGCGTTCACCTCTGGTGGTTGAGGTCCCTGGTTCGATACCAGCTCGCGCGAAATGAAGTTTGTGCTGGACAAACACAGTGTTTGTGGGTTTTCTCGGGGTTCTCTCATTTCCTCCCGCTGTCTTCATTCCACTATTTCATTGATTATTTCATCATCACCGTCTCCCTTAGCCTAGCCGACATAACCGCAGGACGTAAAACTCAAAGATTTCATTTCATTTTACTATTTGCAAGAACAGAGATTTCAGAACACTATTCTCACGTCTTGATCCAGTACAGGTTTACTTTAATAAAGTCATTTCGGAAATTTTTGATAATTACTTATCATATCAAAGATTATTATGTGTCTGAATTTATTCATGGATCATTCCATGGGACATTCTATTTAAAATCTAATTTTAAGGTGGGATTTTACTGTTTATGATCCACTATTTCAGGGAATTTTCTGAAATTCTTATCGGAGTGTCAACCAACTATATATCACTTGATTAGTTGTTGCTGAATTTTTCTCATATTGAGACAGTAATAGGAAATACACAAACATTTTCTCTATAGTATGACGACCTATTCGGGAGAGTAATTCTCCTGGAAGTAAGTTTTTCGCGCGCTACACTAGCTAGCTATTTTACGCGCTACCCTAGCCAGCTGTTTTAATTTGGTCACAAAATTACATCATAGGGGTCAAGGTGGAACAAAACGAGCCCTGCCGGGCTTCTAACCCATTCCTACTACTACTACTACAAGTAGTACTTAAAACTTTAATACTTAAAAAGTGATTTACTTACTTTGTGCAGATAACTACTACTATTACTACTATTACTACCACCACTACTACTACTACTACTACCACTTATTTGCACAAAGATAAGTAAATCACATTTGAGTATTATTTTCATCTTATTTTAATAAAAAAAGTGTTATGAAAATTAAAAAAAAACTTCTTTTGCCGGGTTTGAACGCTTGCCGAAAGCGATTTACAGTGCTACACCTTAGCGCTAGCATACTCAACTACCAATATCGACAGGAGCAAGCGTTTGATTTCTGCTATATGTATGCTATGTGGCAAGAAACGGATAACGCCAACCAATCAGAACCGTTTATTTGATTCCTCCTTCCAGGACTACTACTCTCCCGAGCTAGTCCTATCGTATGCCCTTTTATACCTTCTGTATGCTACGACAAATTCTTTACCAGACCGTGTTTCTCTTCATAACTCTTTCTCTGTGTTACAAATAGAGCTACCATCCGTCCGGTTTAGAACCGGACATCTCGGTTTTACTAATTGTATCATGTGTCTCGTTGATTAGTCAGACCGGACACCTTTTGTTTGGTTCTTTTATTTAAAAGAATTACGCGTATATTTTTAACTAGAAGTGTGTTCATTAGTTAATTAATTTTGTCATTAAGTCGGGAGTTTGTAGAAATATACCATAGGGGACGGAATCGAAACTTAATTAACATTGTGGATAATCCTTCCCGCAACTAGAGGGGGCTAGAGGTGGCCTGCCTCCCTAAACGTTTTGTGGAGGAGGCCTACCTCCAGACCTCAATATAAAATGCTATTATTAATGCAAAAATCATAATTTAGATATTGGAAAGAGAACTTTTAATGGCTTGTGCCCTCCTAATATATTCATGACCACCCAAAGGTCTGTGGCTGGTTTCGAGCCTGGCACAATCAAATCTACTATTTCCTCAAGAAATGCTTATATAGATAAGATTAACAGTAGGATGAAACACGTATGGAGTAATAAAAGACTACTGAACTTCTACTGTATTTCTTGGTTCTTGAATTATGATAAATTGCTAGTGTTGCCTACAAGACGAGAAGTACATTTTCAAATTAGAAACGAGGCATTTTTTCTAATCTTGCAGGCAACACTAGTCTTAGATGTCATACCATTTAATGTAATACTAGCTGAACCTGCACTCTCTACGCAGCTCATCATTCACATATGAGCATGAATCTGCTTGTCATTCCTCACAATATATGTACATGTCCCTTTACAGATAGAACTTAGGACGTCTAGATAAAAATCGACAAGGGGCATTATAAAAGGGAGATTTTTCATTATCTCGTACTGTTTGCAAGATTTGAGCCTACTTCCGGTTGGAGTATCTAATTCATGTATGATCAATGTTTTCTTTTTTTGCATGCAGTATGTAATAAACAAATACATTACACACACAATTAATTATAATATCAGTGATTTCTGGCGCTGATTAGACAAAACACTCCAAACAATAAAGTTTCATCTTAAACTGGAAAAATGGTCATCCTTCGTTTTTAATTATCATTTACCCATAAAACAAACTCCTGAGATATATACCTCTATATATAACTATGTGGTGTTGGAATGTATAAGTCCTAGGATATGATGCTTCACTTTCTTAAAATTCAACATTTCCTGTATATTCGTAAAATGTGAAAACAAGAAATAACGGCCATGTTTATCAAATATTTAATTAGAACTGGACAATCTACACAAAATTTGGAATCGACCAGTGTAAACGGCAACGTTTCTAGCACTTGTGGGTTTCGAGATCTCACTGTCGAAAGGATTGGAGACAAACATATAAACTTTTCTTGGGAGACAAACACATAAATCTAACATTTTAATATATAGATGATTTATAGTATAAAAGCTAAACGTTAATAAAATGATTGCACAATAATATATTTTTTTTGAATTTCACGTCCTGCGATTATCCCAGCTGGACTAAAGATGACAGTGATGATAAAATGGTAGAAGAGGGAGAAGAGAGGATTTGGAGAACCCAGAGAATACCCACAAACGTGCAGTGCTGCGAGATGTCAAGATTATCAAGTAACGGATTTGGACTGTTTGTAGCCCAAATACAAAAAAAATATTTTTTTGAGGGTCTATACACTTTTATTACTCATATACTGTATATCGTTATCGATTTAATGAAAACACCTGAAGTTGGAAATACCTGAGATGTTAGGGTTTTGAACTGCTATTTCGGACTGTTGGTGGTGAGTTAGGGCAACCCCACACTGGGTTGGGATCACCAGAACTACAGTGCGCAATGAACTGTGCAGACGTTGATAGCATAAAATAGACGACCTTTCTGATTACCAAGGAGATATGTTTCCTTAAGTCACTTTTGTGGGTTTACTTTACGTTTATAATATGCACTATTATTCCTCTTTTCTTTAATTCGTTTGCTAATTTCTTTATATGGGAACCATACATTTTGGTAGTTTTTATTGTAATTCCATTTACTCATGTTAATATGACTATATACAGTAACATAATTAAATTTCCGATATTCGTGATTACACAGCTCCATACAACTATTAGACTTGTGCATTAACTGAGACAGTAACATGGTCACTGACACTGCAACGCTTATTTTTTCCCGCTCGACCCTAGCCACCTGTTTTCAGTTGCTCACAAGGAAGCAGTTGAGGTTACATTTACATCGAAGTTGGACCAATCGTGTGTGACGTATTACCATGGGGGTGAAGTGGAACAAAGCGAGTCGTTCGGCGCTTCTTACACCTTTGCTCGCAGACCGTCGCTGAGCTATGTTTCTTTAAATATTGAATTACTTTCTACCAATAAAGTTGTATGTGCAAAATTTGTGCATTATATATTACGTACAAGGAAAAATAAATATTATTTTAATGAAAGGTTGTTATGAAAATTTAAAAAAATCTTTCCTTGGGCAGAGTTTGAACCCACGTCGAAACCGCTTTTCATTACTAGATTCCTCGCTTTCACGCTCCGCCACGAGGGTCAACAGCATCTTGTATTTGCTTTCTGCTATATATATACTGGATATATGGTATGTGGTGAGAAAAGATAACTCTAACCAATTAGGACGGAGCATTTAGATTCTATGGCTAGTATCGCACGTGATTAAAAATATGCTACTGCATCAGCACAAAGTAAACAAGGATCTAGCATTGTGAGATCTGGAAATAAAAGAAGTACTAAAACAAGAATTAAACAAGTATCTAACATGTTAGTTTTAGTAAAGCTATTGTTCATTGTGCAATGAATACACAACACATGAAACTTTTATTGTAATATTTTAAAATAACAATTTGTGACTTCGTAAATGAAAATCAGAAAGTAGCACATTCTTAGGAGTATATAATTAAAAGTAGCCCACAAAGTAGCGTGTCACCCAATTTGAAATTTTATTAGAAAGAACACTTAAAAAGTCCCCCAATCCGGTACTTGTAGCTCAATCTGGGAACACTGCAAACATGGTATTTATTCACGACGAACCCCATTTGGTGCGATCTATGATTGAACCAGCGACACAACATACTACGCATTTTAACTAAGCACCCGTGAGCCTTGTTCGAACATAATGAAAATTCAAATTGTAAAGATATGCAAGTCATTCCACAATATACTTCAAATACGGTTAAATGTTGTTATATCACACTCCCTGTCTAAACAAGTGACACGGAAGGATTCTGATAATTTTAAATGAAATTAAGAATAGAAATTAGGGATTACATTTGTACATAAATTTACAAAGCGAGTCGGGAGAAGGAAAGTTTTCCAAGAATCGAGACGAGCCAAGAGTTCTACAAAGTTTACGAAACGAGGGAAGAAAACTTTATTTCTACACAGCAAAAAATGAGATGTTGATACAACACAAAATGACTACACTTTCGTGTATTACTTATGTGTCAATTCAACAGTAAGCATTTTTTAAAGTTCTTCGTCCTGTTAAAGCGTTGTGCCCTTTCTTCGGGTAGGTGCTGCAATGTAGATCTATTGTCTCTATGGAAATGTGGGTGGTCTAAGGGTTGTCAGGTTTATTATTTTTTTATTCATCACATTAATATTCAACATACATCAATTGAAATAATTTCAAGAGAATAAATAAAATAAATAAATAAATAAATAACACAAGCAGTAATAGATTAATGGCTAGAAGTGAACATTGCCAGTTATTATATAAACACAAATGGTGAGAGGAAAAGAAAGTTGAGGTCTGCAGTAAAAAAAAATGAACAAATGTAATGAATGGATGAAATGTAGTGTTTTGAATGTCACATCACAAGGTTATGTTAGTTTAGAGGAATGAAGTTATCTTCTTTTCCTGGAGCGATTCAGGAACTGATGAAGTTGGAGGAGGCCCTTGTTAATAGGTATTATTGTGCATATGATGTATAGATATGAGATGAAAGTTCATGCGGTCGGTAGATTGTATAGATTTCGGGGTCCAACATTTCATTATCTAACTGTAAATGATATAATGTCATGAAGTGTTGGAGAGGGGTGTCAATGAATCTTGGCGGAGCATCGTTGTCACGGTCGTAGCGGAGTATATCAAGTATCATAGGATGGGTCTGTGCCAAATGTTTGCTGATGTAATGTATACGAAGTTTTTCCAGGTGCGTTAATAATGGCAGAAAATCGATCATCTCATAAAGTAAACCTGTTGGATGCGGTATGCTAGGCGTATAGCATGGCGTTCTAGTATAGCAATTTGTTGATAGAATTTTAGGGGTGCAGATGCCCAGGCTGTATGTCCGTAGGTTAGTGTACTCCGCATGAAAGTTTTATATGTATTGAGAACGGTATGTGCCCTTGATCCCCAGGTTATGCCACCTAATAGTTTGAGAAGATTAAGTCAATTTTGCGCTTGACCTATGAATTTGTTGAGATGTAGAGTCCTGGTAAGATGAGTGGCAAAAATGACACCGAGATACGTAATACTACTTGGAACTTGAATAGGCGTAAGATCAACCTGAATGCGAAGTAGATTCGGGTTTCGATGTACACGTGAACGAGGTCGACGTGGTAAGAAAACTATGGTTTGTTTTTTTGGAAGTGTTATATTCACCTCCAAACATGACACCATCACGCAAATGCATCAATAGCTACTTGCATGGTTTTATTAAGAAATTGTACGGTGCCTCTAGTTGTGAAAAAAAGCAGTGTCGTCAGCAAACTGAAATATTGTTGTGTTATTAGGAACAACAAGATCAGCTAGGTACAGTAAGTATAATAAAGGAGATAAAGATGAGCCGTGTGGTACACCAGATTGCAACAAGATAGGATGAGATAGCGTTCCATTGATTGAGATATAAGCTAATCGACCTATTAAGAAGGAGTGTATGAAGCGGATTTACGAAGTTGGCCGGAGGTAGTTACGAAGTTTATATAGATAGCCAGGGCGTCAAACTTTGTCAAAAGCCTTTTACAAATCAAATGTTACAAGGCAAGAAAGAAAATCTGTATTATATTGATTGTAAATAGCTGTGGTGAGACGGAATAATTGATCTTGAGTATTAAAATTTGGTGGAAATCCAGCTTGGTGTATTGGAGGAAGATTATGTGAGTGAAGATGGTCGTGCATGAGACGGACAAGGATTATTTCCAGGATTTTGCAGAGACAACTAGTGAGGTGAATGGGACGATAGGATGTGACTTCTGATGGAGGTTTCTTTGGTTTAGGAAAGAGAAGTACTTTTGAGTATTTCCAGTCGAGTGGAAAATATCCAGTTCGCAGAATAAAGGTATAGATATTGGTAAGAAAGAGTAGCAAAGAGAGAGGCGCACGTCTAATGAGTACTTAGGTAACAGAGTCAAATCCTGGTGCAGCATTGCGTTTACCTCTAAGTGTATTACTAATAGTTTCGGGGGAACCAGCATCTTTAGAGGATTATTGGGTTCTAAATCATGATTAACAGATGGGCGAGAGGAAGTAGAAGCTGAAACGGTATGTCGGTTTATAGTTGCTTGCAAGCGATTTGGTGTATGCCAACCAGGCAGAGATGTAAATATATCTTGAAAATAGGAAGCAAAAATAATAGCCTTTCCTACATCCGTAGGGACTGCTTGATGATTATGAACAATAGAGTAAGGCGTACGAGATACTCTACCAGTTAATTGATGGAACTTGTTGTCTCGTCACATTTTGTTGGTTATTTAGTCTCGTGCCTCTGAAAAGTATGAGTTTTCGAAGCGAAACGAAACACAACAATGTTCTGGTCTAGTGAGTAACACTATTTATATCACTGGAAAGGAAAAAAAAATGAAGACTCCAGCCATTTGAGATGTACTATCCCAGCATTCGTCTGATGAGTGAAAATGACGTACCATCTTTGTTGAATGATATCAGGAGAAAGCACTGTGACACTCACGCAATGGATGCCGTACCTAACCTAACCCACTCACATGAAGACACCTACCTGTTGGATCATCCTGAAAATGATAAAACAATGCTACAACTGTGCTCAGCCTGGATGTTCGAAGTGATGTTCATCTTGATGTGCACAAATTCGCACACGATGTCACGAACATGCCTTCACCCTTTGCAGAGTGTCAGTGGTAATTGCAGCAGGCCCCGCGGATATTGTATTGTAGATCAACAATTGTATGTAGAGCAAGCATTTTAAGTTGCCCGACAACAAAATCAAGTGGTGTTAAATCAGGAAACCCTGGTAGCTATGCTACCGGGCCTCGATTCCCGATCCAATGTCCATGAACTGCTGCTTCCAACCATTGTCGAACATTGATACTGAAGTGTGGTGGTGAGTCATCGGGTTGGAAGTAAACGTTCTGGCGTTTTGCGAGGGGCAAGTTGTCCAAATAAGGCTTCAATATCGCTTGTAGCAGATTTTGATAGGTTTCACGTGTCAATGTCCTCTATAAAAACACAAGACCGACCAGAACATTGTCAAGGTCCTGTGTGTCTGGGAATTGCATACCACACATTTATACCTGGCATGCTGCTAGGAAACTTCGGTAACATGAGGGTTACTCTCTCTCCAATACGTGTTGTTATGTCCGTTAATAGTTCCATTAAAATGAAATGTAGCCTTGTTAGAAAACACGATGTTAGCCGCGAGAATAGGTTGTTCATATTGTGCGCGTGTAGACCATTCACAGAATTCACGTCGTCGGTCGGCATCTTCCTCATGCAACTCCTGCACGAAATACACCTTGAGAGTATAAAAATGATGCTTGCGGAGGAGAGATATGGGCAGACATTCGACTGGTATTACTTTTCTGGGACATCTTTCGTGTCGATCTTGTTGACTGCACGTAACTTAAGTCAGAATGCCAGAGCAGTTGTGATCGTTGGTTACGACTCGCGGTCGGACAGAGCGTACTAATTTTATTCAATTGTCCTCATGTGTCATCTCGGCGACATCATTAAGCCATTAGTACCAATTTCCCTTAAATAAATTCAATTCAATTTTCTTTTGGTAACTTCCTCCATTCTGATGGTTACGCCTCATCCTTGGATAGACGTCGTGTGTGATCCTTCTTCATAACCTTGATTGTGGCCTTTCCTTCTATTCTTCTTGATAGAGTGTATATCAAACTACACACTCTTTCCTTCGTAGTTGTCCAATATAAACATGCAATGTCTCATTTTCTTTACGATTGGGTACTATAGCACTGTAGAGCCCAAACGATTGCTCCAATTTAAAAAATTCTAACCTTTTAGATTGGAAACACATACCTTCCAACAACATTGCTCTCTTATCAATTTTTTCGTATCTTCAGTAGTTGGCTAGATGGCCTATGTGCATGGCTTATGGAACGCCCTATATATATATATATATATATATATATATATATATATATATATATATATATATATATATATATATATATCACTGTGTCACTTACTCAGCATGAACCAGATAGACATTTAATAAACTATATAAAATAGGGAAGACAATGAACATCGCATCAAAATAAGAAAGTTGAGATGGATCTCTGGGAAAAATGTGTAGATTCAGAGTTAGGACTGTCCAGAATCGTCAAAAAGCAAACTTTCAACATGCGTTATTTCGAATTCGTGGAACAGTGGGTTAGCGTCTTATATCGGTCTAAAGGAAGTTATATATACACAATCCAAAAATTCATAGTTCGTGAATGTGTAATGGGTGTGCAAGGGGATTTGTACAGAGTATGATTCTAAGACATACTCTCAACAGAGATCTCATATAAGCTACAAGTTCAAAATGAGTCTAATGTATGCAAGAGGCAAGCCTTGACAACAGTCAGCATGGATTGCTAAGGGGGAAGTAGTAAGTGTTAGGAAATATCAGCACTACAATACTTCGTGTTTTTTATAACGTATGTTGTGATATTTTATTTCACACCAAACGTGAGAAAAACGTGAAATATACCGTGGCCATATAAAGTACATCCAGGACTGGATCCAGGATTTTCAGAGAGGGATGCACCAAATAACTGCCAGTACATTTGAATTAAGTTTGAATTTTTAAAATGTCTCTAGGGATCTGTAGTGTGAATGAGGAAGTGCCCTTTAAATGCTAAGTGTCTGCTCTCGGTCCTTCAATCTTCAGAAAATTGACTGAAACTATTGATTTTGCAAAACTCACTGCTAGCTTCTCACTTTAGGTAGTGTATATTTACAACGAAGGGGGGTGCACTGCACCTTTGCACCCTCCCTAAATCTGGCCCTGAGTACATCGCGGCGTGCGTTATTTCGAACACGAAGAAGCTGTGGAGTTGCCTATCCCTAACACTTCCGACTTCTCGCCAAAGTATTACGTTTCTACTTTTGTCAAGGTTTTCCTTTAGCCTGATTTGGACCCGTCTTTAATTGTGAGCTTATCTGATAATTCTGTTGAGAGCTTGTCTGGGGATTATACCTTGTAGAGAATCCCTTGCGCAGCTAATGTACTTTGATGAAATATACATTTATGAATTGTGTCTACGTTTATATGGACTGCTACTCTACAGATTTTAAACCTTTGTAAAACCAATCCTTCAATCAAAAACTTATCAAAAGATCAATGTTCTTTAAGTGAATTTGAAGTACTAATATGTCGTAAAATATCTAGAGAAGATGGTGGCTATTACTGTAAATATTTTTGGCAATCAAAGTGCTCAAATAGATTTTAAAGTTAACTGTCCATTTCTAAAAAAGAAGAATGTTCATGGTTTGTCCTAAACAGCTTAAAAGATTGAAAATTAAATGTTTTGATGTTGGCTATCCTAGAAATTATTTCAGGAAACAATCAACCAGTTTGTTTGTATTCATTGTGATATCGAATTACGTTTTTGAGCCAGGATTTAGGAGATAAATATACAGGGTTTGGACACAAAATCTAAAACGTTTGCAAAGATGTGAAAATCATACCTACTATGGTGCGGGGCCTCCTTTTGCGTTCAAGAGAGCCTGGATCCTTCGTGGAATGGACGTATACAGCTGCTGAATCGTGGTGTGTGGAATTTTGTACCATTGTTCCTCCAATGCATGCTCCAGTTCCTTAAGGGATGCTAGCGGAGGATAATGAGACCGAACATACCTTTCTAACTCAGAGCACAATGGCTCAATGATGTTCAGATCTGGTGATTGTGGGACCCAGAGAAGGTGTGATAGCTCCTGGTCATGCTCCTTAAACCATGATTTCACTGTTTTTGTAGCGTGACAGGGTGACAAATCATCTTGGTTGATGCCATCACCATCAGGGAACAATATTTGGGCCATGAGTAGAGCCTGGTCCCTTAAAATGGTCTCATACGCCTTAGCATTCATCATTCCATGCAGGAATATGATGAGACCTGCAGAAAACCACAATATCACTGCCCATACTGAAACAGAACCATCCCATGCTTTACAGTTTGGAGCAGACAGCTTGTATCATAGGCCTGCGACGGTGTTCTCCATACGTAAACACGACCGGTTGTTGGGAAAAAGATGAAGGTCGATTCATTGGACAACACTACGTGTTTCCACTGCTTATGAGTCCACGACTTGTGGTCCTTGCACGACTGGATACACCTCCGCGGTTTTACTGCTGTGACGAGAGTTTTGGTGATAGCGGCCCTGCCATGAATTTTCATTTTATGAAGTTCTCGTCGTACTGTTTCGATGAAACCGGGTTCTGTAGGCCGGAATTGAGTACAGAGTAATTTGCATTGCAGTGGTCGTCTTTTTAGCTGGTACAATCCGTTTTAATGCCCTTCGGTCCCTATCTGACAGAATTGTCCTTCGACTATTGTTGTGCTTTGCAGACGTCGTTTGCCCATGAATTGTGTATGCCCTCGTTACATTGGACACAGTGCCTTTCGATATCCCCACAATATTCGCCAGTGTTGCTACTAACGCTTCAACCAGAGGAGAACCAACGATCATGCCTCTTTGGAAGTCTGTCAGGTCGCCAATTTTACCGCACCATTTTCACTCCATGATACTCACAGGTGAATTGGTTACTGCTGAAGGAAGGGAAAGGTCCACATGGCACATTGAAAACAAAAAACGATCGGCAACCGCAACACGTGTTGTACAGTGGAGGGCCAAACTTACGTGTCCTGTATGAAGTGTTTTTACATTTTCTTGTCAAACCCCTGTATCTAAGGAAAATCTACGTCAGCTTCATTAGAAATTCGTTAGTATTAAAGTCCAAAGCAGCAGTGTTCTTTTCTTTAAAACAAATTGTTTAAAACTTGTTTTAAACAAGTGATTTTCTTCAAAGCAGATTTTATATAAGTTTCAAACATTTTGTTGTATATTTTGTTTTAAATACATGTTTATTTTATTTTATTTTTGTAAACAAATCTGTCAGAGAAAGAAAATTGTCAAAAAGTGGTCCCCATTAAGATGACAGTTTCCTTCCGTGTGAATGTTTTGATCTCTCGTGTCTATAGCAGGTCTATGTTGTGATCTACAATTTACTTTCTCTTCTTTCCCCTTGGTTTTAGAGATTATTGTATTATTTAAATGCTTATCTGTTAACTTGTATTATTTAAATGCTTATCTGTTAACTTGTATTATTTAAATGCTTATCTGTTAACTTGCGAGAAAATGTCGTACTTGAAGGTTGGACTACTTGTAGAACTGATATTAAAAATAAGTAAATGAATTACCATGAAAACAAGTTTTTGTGTTGTATTTATTAAAAAATATCTTTAGATAGAATGTTCGGGTCACAAGTGATTAAAGCCCATTTTCCAAGTTTTCCAACTATAAATGATGCCATTCTTGTTGAATCAGAGATAAACCATTAATTGAAGATCAAGTGTCTGATTTTTAAAAGCAAATGCTTAAAATTAGGAGTTTCGAAGAAGTTTTCAGTTTGTGGTAATGGTGTGGTGTGGTATAGAGTCTATGTGTCACTCGCATACTTGACCTTTTTTTTATCTGTGGGACCATGAATGGAGAGAACCATCAAGCTATGTTGCAGGACAAGTGATCCCCCTCATTGATAACTCCAGAAGGAGAAATTCCAACATATTTCTAAACAAATACCTTGCATTCTTCTCGTTCACCTCAACCATAGGTTGGTGGTTAATATTACAAGTTTAAAACTTTTCTCTCCCTTGAGAAAGCTGTTTTATACTTTGATAATATCTTTTCTTGGAAACTGCATCTATATATTTTATCCTTGGTCTTCCTCTTCCTGCTTTTATTCTGCCTTCCTTTCTATCAACACGGTGATCCAATGGGAGTGCCAAATAAGATGGTTAAGCATGCTGTTTCTTCTTTTTCCTATTATCTTCATGATCTGTGGTTCTTCATTAGCTTCCCTTAGTACGTCTTCATTTCTTTTTGCTTTCGGTGCATGATATGCGCAGCATTCTGCGTCAACAGCACATTTCAAATGCTTTCAGCTTGGATATTTAAGCTTTTCTCAATATCCAAGTCTCAATATCCAATATCAATATCCGAAGAGCTCCACGCTCCATACCAGGGTTCTAATAAATCGTTTTCGGAAGTTCAACTACACATTTCTTGATGTTATTTGTCCTTTTTTTTCTACTGAATGCTTGTTTAGCCTGCGCAATTCTGGAACTTACGTCTTTTTCACTTTTTCCTTCTGAGGATATTAGACTTCTTAGATAGGGGAGCATCTTAAGGTCTTTGATATTCTCTCCCTTTAGCAATACGTTTGCCCCTTCCTTCCCGGCTTTTGTGCACTATCACTTTGGTTTTCTTCTTATTTAACTTCATTTTGCATGTTTTTTCCAGTTGGTCCTCCAAGTTTGAAAGTGCTTCCTGGTAGTGCTTTTCGCTCTCCGATATCAGTGTTATGTCATCAGCAAACTTTATCGTGCTGAATACCTGTCCACTTACTTTTACGCCTTTCTCGTTTTTATCTATGAATTCTTTCATAACCTCCTCTATATAGACGTTGAACAGGAGTGGTGAAAGTCCAAATCCTTGCCTTCCGTGGTCCTTTCCTCTTCGGGATAGGGACCAATATGCTTTTCTCGAAGTCCCTTGTATTTTTTTACGAGATGTACATTTCATTAATAGGACTAAATACTTTCGTCTTTGTTGCTATTTCGATATTCTTAATAACTTCCATTGGTATTTGGTTTATTCCTCGGGCCTTACTATGTTGTATTCTTTTTAAAGCATTGTCAAGTTTGCACTGTAAAATTAATGGTTGTAATTAATTTTCATCGACGTTTTCTTCCCTATCTTTTCTTCGTTCACTTTATCTCCTTTGTAGAGGTCTTCCACCTGATGTACTCCTTCCATCTTGTTATCTGCTCGTCTTCTATTAGCGTTGTCCCGTTCTTGTCAATGATAATGTCTATGCGTTTCTTTTTCTCTCTGAACTGTTTTCTAACCTTTCTATATACCGTTTCTGTATTGCTTTCGACTATATGTTAATTAATTTCCTTGCACGTTATTTACCCAGTTTTCTATATTCTTCTTTACTTCTCTGTTGATGTGATTCCTGCACCTTCTGTGTTCTTCTTCGTTGTTATCTTGAACTATTTTCTTTTGTTCTTCATTTCCGATTTTTCTACTGTTATCCAGGGTTTATATTGGGTTCTCGGTTCTTATCCTATGTGTTCGTCGGCTGCTTTTATAAGTCCTACTTTCATGGCGTCTCATTTCGTTTATATCATCACTCGTTAAACCTACATTAGACGTCTCCCTGTCTGCCGCTGTTGCAAATTTCCTCTTCGTGTTTCCATCTCTTCCTAGCTTGATTGTGTTCCATCTTTTGATTGATGCTCCCACTCTTTCCTTCTTTAGTCTTTCTTCATAAAAACTAAATTATGGTCAGAATCAACGTCTGCACCTGAGTAACTCTAACTGTTTTTCACTTGATTTCTAAATACTTGTCGAACCATTATATAGTGTATTTGGAATCTCTCTTTGTCTACCGGTCTTGTCCATGTGTATCTTCTTCTTAGTGATTGTTCGAAGATCGTATTTGTTACAGTCAGGTTATGACCTTTGCAGGACTCAACTAAGCGTGCACCTCTCGCATTCCTTTCTTTTAGGCCGAAATTCCCCGTCACATTATCTTCTTTTACTTCGCCGATTACTGCGTACCAGTCACCAATGATGATTAAATTGTCCTGGTCTAGAACTTTTATCAATACTTCTATTTGTTCATAGGTTTCTTCTACTTCCACATCTGTGTAGCCTGGTGTGGGCATATATAGTTGGATTATCATGCTATTCCTCGGTTCTGTTCCTACCTTCATCATTACTACTCTTTCATTGTATCTCCAGTTGTCTGTAACTTTCTGTCCTATCTTCTTATTCTGGACAAAACCGACTCCAGCTGTATCGGTTACAGCTCCTGAATAAATCATTCTGAAGTATCCGCTCCACATGTCTCCTCTATCAGGCCAACAAACTTCGCTAATTTGCAAGGTAACTATCTTCGTGCGTTCCATTTCTTTCATCACATTTTCCAGTTTCCACACTGTAACAACCATCGTACATTCCATGTTACTATCCTGCAGTTGTTTCGTTTGATGACGACTGAGGAAGCCTAGCTTTACATCCCTCTACTGCCTTGGGCGACCCTCTGTGAATTAGTAGCTTGGTATGCGCTTACATTACGCTTTCTTATTTTTCTTTTCATGTTATTTTCTAGGAGCTGAGAAACATGATGGTGTCCTAAGTTCTTCCACCTGGCAGTGAAACAGCCAAAGAGGATATCTTGTCCCTACCTGTTTTGGTTCACATCTGAGCCTTGCCAATATCATCTTCAGCCTCAGTGTGGTAATGGTAGAACTACTCCCCAATCCCATAGTATCTCTTTTCGTCTGGCTTCTATCCCTAAAGACCTGTCCGACATGGGAACCACTCCGATAGCGAAGCTATCTGCTGCGTAGCTCTTGGGATCATTAGAGCACGCATTATGTAACACGAAATATTAGCTTAACCCCTAAAAGCATAATTACGAAACTTTCAGAAGAAGTAACTCCAAAATTACTTCTTTTAGGGTTAAAATAACCACAAAGGTATTTCTAGTAAAATTCTAGTGTCAAATCACGTAAAATGAATCTCTTTGCATTTCAAATTCTTAAGACTAATCTAAGATGGCTGCCATGATGCCTGATAGCACCATCTGATATTTAAGAACAGTGGCGGCCGGTGGATTGTGGTTTCGGGTGTTGCAGTACGAACGATAAGAGAAAATGAAATGAAATGAAATCTTTGAGTTTTACGTCCCACGGTTATGCCGGTTAGGCTAAAGGAGACGGTGATGATGAGTGATGAATGAAATGGTGGAATGAAGAAAGTGGGAGGAAACGGGAGAACCCCGAGAAAACCCACGCACACGGTGTTTGTCCACCACAAAGTTCACTTGGCGGGGGCTGGGATCGAACCCGGGACCCCAAGCACCAGAGGTGAACGCTCTACCACTGAGAATGATAAGAGACAGAAGATATAAAGTAGACTCTAACTAATCAGCATAACTTTAGATGCAAATGCTATGTTACATGTTAAATTAAATAAAATTCTGTTTTTAAAAAATAAAAAATGCAGATCATTTTATCCGATTAACCACCTTAATTAATTAGTAAGTTCATTCTCCTCTCTTTGATTGAAGCAAATCTGTCTAATACATGCTGGTTGAACTCTAGTATTCTTATTGTCAAGTCTTTTTCGATGGAAAGTATAACCAATGGTGATAACCTTTCTTGGGACATTCAATTCCTTTGAAAGTGTCAATTATTTCTCATGTGGAAAAAAAATTCATCTTTTGCTGACGCCATAGGTACTGTTAATAATAATTTCAAAGCTTTGTAGATTTACTAAATATTTTTTCTAGATTATTGCGAACGATTCACTCTAGCAAACTCAGTCCTTGACAGTGATCCAAATTCCTCTTCAGCGTTGACTAAAGAGAGTTCGTAGCAGAGATTAGTGTTATAAAAAAATGTACATTAAACACATTTTATTCACATTTTATCCAGGAAAATTTAAAATAAATTAAGGAAATATATCTGGTGCAAACAACACTACTGCATAAGATATCCTGTAAATTTAAACTGGATTTTTTTTCGAACACTCTTCTGAATTGCCCTTTGCTTGTTTTGTCTAAGCCTTAATTGCAAATTTTTCCTCAGTTGAAAGCTGGTCAATGTTTTTTGTAAGTTATTTACAGAAGTCATGGTATACAATTCATTCAGAATTTGTAGGTTATTTACAGAATTAAAGCACACACAATAAAATTAAACCTAATAATTAAAAACCGAAACAGCTGATACAAAATAGGTACTGGTATATGGATTCCGAATGTCACATATTCATACACCAACACACACACATGTGCGTAAAAGAAAAAAAACTACATTCCAAATCATCCGTCTTGCTTGTTACGTAATGCACGATGAACACAATATACTTCCACATGAGGCGAAACAATGCCTACCAATGTGATATGTTCTGGAAAGGAAACCTCGAAACCCGCCAAATGAAGGATCAGCATGTAACAGAAGCCAAAAAATCAAAGAACAGCACTTCCACTTCTACACCCAGAAATGTTAATTGGGAGGGGTCCAAAGTATTTGAGGGAGGTCCAATACGTCTACATAATATGGAACTTATACTGCACTCGAAAAGACGATTAGTAATTCTTACTTACTGTCACCTATATTTTTAGAAAAAATGATAGAACGATTATTTTTATAAGAAAAGAAGAGTACATGATGAGGCATAAAATAAAATATTTAGCATACATCAATCGTTTCTGTGTTAAGAAAAAGTATAGTTTATTAAGAAAGTCTACAAATGTTAGCCAAGATTCGAAATTTTTGGGAGGTCCGGATCCGGTGGACCCCCTAATGGCTACGCCCCTGAGCATTGCTAATTAGTCCCAAATTCAATGTGGCGTTCCCCATCATACAGTTTTATGTGGAAATTACCAAGAGTATAAAATATACTTATTTTATAAAAGAAATACGTTTATACTAAAAGACTATCCACAGAGGAGGGGGGGAGCGATTCTACATACTTACTTATTAATATTTGATTCACAAATCACTGTAGAAGAAGCCTTCATTATCAATATAAGCTAAGAATTAACTTGTAAATGTGGGTCAACTTTCATTTGTTTTCTCCTCTACTAGATATTTTCTTTCTTATTTTGTAATTTTACAATCACTTTTTTTAATTGTCATTATATTGATTTGCTTCAGTATCGTCCCGTAATTTAAAAATATGAATGCATAAAAACAAATTCCATTTGTTAACTGCTAGTGAAAGAAAATTCAGAAATCTTATTTAGTGTGAAAAACCTCCTCGTTCACTGGAAATCGTGCTGTGTTGCAGGAGCACTGCAACGACCAGTCCCTTTAACTTCTGAGATAGGGGAAAGGAGACTTAACATTTGCTCCAATTCCCGCGCTGAAGGAATCTGGTCGTTGCATGCTCGCTGCAACACAATGTAAATTAGAGACTATGTGACGGGTTATTTTTCGCTTTTTAAAATGGATTAACGGAACGGACAGTTACAGAAGTAAAAAAATATGTTATTTAAAGTGTATATATGCAAGTATTAAAAAGTATTTTTTCTGTTCTTTACTACTATTAATTATAATATTTTTTCTTGAAATACTTTGGTCGTTGCGCAACGCTGCAACACTAACATTAGCCGCCACTGTTTAAGAACACTTACAAGTGATATCATTGTCCCTCAACCCAATCATAACACACACAAGAGCGGAGAGGAGTTTTGCTTCACTATGTATATTGATAGATTGTGTGAAATGTTCATAGTGGGTAGATTTTAAAATCTATATAAAACCTTATTATAAAGGTAACCAAGAAACTTCTTTCGCTTTTTTTGGAGGTCTGTGTTCAATCGGCCTTCACATTGTGAGTTGAATGCGAATATGGACATAAGACGAAGATAAGTTGTTGGTATAGGTTATCCAGCATTATACCTGGTTGTGGCAGTTCAGTTACACCGTGAACTTGGGTAAGGACAAAGTAAACATGGGACAAACACAGAGCATCATAAGGGCATGCATGCTGTACGAGTTCAAACTGGGGTCAAGCGCCGTTGCAAAGATTTGCGAGGTCTTTGGCGAGGGTGTCATGACTACGCGGACAATTCAGCGTGATCTAACAAGTTTAAGGACGGTGACGAAACACTCGAAGACGCACCACGTGCCGGAAGACCAATACATACAGAACATGAAGATCTTCAGGTAGCAATTGAGGCCAACAGTGGCCAGATATGTCTGCAACTGGGACTACAATTCAGTGTGAGTTGGTAAATCATTCGGCAGCACCTCCATCAACTTGAGAACCACTACACGTTTGGTCGATGAGTGACACATGATTTGATTCCGAACCAGAAGGCAACTCGAACAGAAACTTGTGTTTCTTTGCTGTTTCGTGTGAGCAAGGAACCATTTCTGTACAGGGTGTTGACATGTGATTAGAAGTGGGTCCTGTACGGAGCTCCTCGGAACCGTCATCATTGGTTAGCATCTCATGAACCGGTTGCAAACAGCCGAAACCAGAACTGCATCAGTAGAAAGTTCTTCTCTGTGTATGGTGGATTGCAGCATCATGCATCGGGAGCTGCTACCATCTCATGAAAATATCGATGTAGTTGTGTGCTGTCAGCTGTTCAGCCATGTTCAAGAAAACCAAAAACTCTGGAGCTAGCAATTCTGAATCGCTAACGGGTCCTCCTGTCACAAGAGAACGCTAAAGAACCACGTGGCTAGAATGAAACGGAGCACCATTCTACGCCTTGGATGGGAAACACTATTGCATCCGACTTACTCCCCGGATATTGCACCGTCCGATTATCACCTGTTCCATAACTCGGAGAATCATCTTAAAGGACGGAGTTCAAATCCCTACTAGAGGTGCAAAATGCAGTTGATACATTGTTCGCTTCACGGCCCAGCACATTCTACCGCGATGATATCCATGTCCTTCCAGAACGTTGGCAGAAGGTCATCGATGCTGATGTGGACTTTTTTGGTGCCTCAGGTATGTCTTAAGTGACATATCAATGTTCGGGTGAAAAAGAGACAGAACTTTTTTGTTTATACAACCAACAAAGTACTTTTATGAGAGGTACTAGTAAGAGGGTGTAATAAAACGCTGTAATACTGTGTTTTTAAAGCAGCCATAATGTGAAGCAGCCATATCACTTGTTTCTGTTGATATGTGTTCATTGTGGTATTAAAATGTTTGCATTTGAGAAGTTTACCAGGCTACAACAACATATTTACCCAGTAACGATAAAAAGTGAGCGTATTAGTTTAACTATGTTTCTGTATCTAGTTTAGAAAATATATTGGGTTGATTTTGTTTTTAATAACACTTAAATTTCAGACCATTAATCCAGATGCTACAAAAAATACAGACGAAGACTTTTCTGGAAAAAAGCTTATTCATCCTCAGGTACTAACCACATAATAATAATAATTTTGCTATTGTTACATTGTGCGTGCAAATTAAGATGTACCGTTATGAGGAATGATGCATATATCTGTTTTGTAATGCACATTTACGACGGCAGAAATACAGCATAACTTTCGTTTGGAGAATTAAAATAGAAAGTAATTTTTCTACAGGATTAAAATAGGATTTTTGTTATATGCTTTAGAACGAATGATACTAACTAAGAAAACATTTTGGAGTTTTCAAACCTATTCATTTCTTTCATAGACTTAAAATTATGTTTGGAAGATACTTACAAAGTAAAGTGTAAACAAGAGAGAAAAATAAAAATAATTGTTATTGGTTCTTGTACTTACACTGGGAATAAAAATGGCGAATTTCAATGCTGCGTACGGATCCATGTAAATAGACGTTTAATTTGTCTCAAGACAAATATAATGCTTTAGGAGCAGAATAAGAAATTTGTTTTGAGCTTAGCAAACTAAGAAGAATATTTGAAAACTTTGTAGTAATTTTGGTACATTGAAACTTAACTTTTGTATGTTTGTTTTAGTTCGTTGTAAAATTAAAATATGTGTAAAGTATATTATTATCACCAGGAAGAAAAAGTGAAACACGTGAAGGAAAATCTGGTTTTTCTTCGCTTTGTGTAGGAGTAGGGAAATGACCTGCATTCCCAGATTAATTCTTTCGCTGATTTAAGATATGTCCATTTTCAGTACTACTGGACTTTTTTTTTTTTTTTGGAAGAAAGGTCAATTCAAAATCATATCTTTATAATTTTTTTTTATTAAAAGTCGGTAATTTTACCATGTGCCGTAAATATCTACCAAAAAAGGAGTATTTTTTGGAATGTAAGCAGCTAGATACCTAGGTAATGTAACGGTTTTTGCAAAATGTTTAGCATCACTATTCCACACAGTTTTGTCACCCAGCTATTACGAAATCTGCGAAAAATCTAATATGATTAAGATAAAATCTACCAAGCAAATAATCTTTGAAAATTCACGTTAACTGTATTTGAGAAAAAAATCTAGATATCTAGGTGTTTATATTGAGATAAATGTAACGAACCGATCAGACAATTATCAAACCTTTAACATTAAGAGTTGTTCAGTTTTCAGCTAAATTCCTAAGAATCACTTACTATAATTTTTCTCCACTTTATATTTATTTCTTTTTTATGTTAATATCTGATTTTCTACTGAGTTGACATGTCTTACATTTCCTTCCTCTTTATTGTATATATACTTTTATACAGGGAACATTCTCCTCACCATGTTACTACATGACATGTAGGCTATAATGAAATGATTTTTTATTTCTCCAAATCCCTTTCCATGTCATACATACCTTTTCCTATCAAAAACATGAAGAATAACACTAAGATGTTTCATTAATTTATTCTATACTCTTTACTATAATAAAATTGTTTGTCACTACTTTCCTTACCCTTTTCAAGAACGACTCAGGAGCCTCGTTCCTTTTCAGTATTCGCGATATATGACTAAGAATTGTAATGTAAAATTACGTTAAATTATACGATATTTGGAAAATAATGAATCGTATGGTTTTTCGAATATCATAATATATTTTGCTGTTTTGTTGTTGTATGCTAGAGCCAATACAAGAAATGTTTTAAATATTACCAAGAACAGAAATAGGTTTGATATAGTATGATATTAGTTACATTTCTAATTACTAGGAAATTTACAATTCAATTATTCGTTTTAAGTTAAAAATTTATACAAGTTAAAGCTTGAATTTGCCTTACCTTTATATTTTAGGTAGATGTTCAAATGATCCCTAACATTATATATGTTTACAATGTTGTAATCTAAAGTAGTTTTGCCCATTAAATGATTTGTAACCTCTCACATAATATGGTTGAATCATAATTTATCATTTCGATAATATAATTTGGTTAAATCTTGTAAACAAATAAGAATTAACTTAATGGACAGTTACAAACAACTCTAACTGGGATCCCCAACCATATTGCTAGATTTTTTTGGAAAGTTACCAGAACAGCACTAATAACTTCTATGAAGGAACTGCTATCAGACTAACTAACTAACTAACTAACTCTATGGCCTATGGAACCCGGAGGTTCAGTGCCGCGTTCACAAAAGCTCTCCACTGACTTCTATCCTTAGCTAATTGCATCCAGTTTCTACTTTGTATTCCTATCTCTGCGAGATCCATCTTAATATTGTCCTCCCATCTGCGCCTAGGTCTTCCTAATGGTCGTTTTCCTATGGGTCTACCAGTCAAGACTGCTATCAGACTTCCACATTGAATTCTATTCCCTTCAATAAGAATGACAAATATAAAGTGCAAATGCAAGGATCATAACTTAAAAGATAATGTTGTTCAATGGGTTGAATTGTAAGGATCTATTGCAAAGTGCTAAGTAAAAGATTCATTTTCTTGAGTGGAAAAGTGAATAAGTAGCTAGTACACTGGAATAACCTTTCGCTACTAGTCACCTGAGATTATTTATTAGGCAGAACTATGCAAATATAATAAAATAGAATAGAATATTTTTATTGTCGTTAAGTCTGTTTACAGACAATAGACAACGTCAAATGCAGTTTTACAACTATTTTTTTAAATCTCTATTTCAATATACTCTTATCTTCTTCAAATTCTTTTATATTATAATATGGTACAGTAATTAACCAATCATATAGTTTGTTTTCAAAATGAGTGAGCGGTAACTTTTGGATGTCTATTGTTACCCTATTCATAAATTTTGTACCCTGTATTGCATAGCTAATTTTAATTTTTGTTAGCCTGCTGTATGATACATCAACTTGTTTAGCATATCTTGTGTTGTATGAATGAATACCCTGTCTACGTTTCACATCTGACATGTTTTGTTTTACATAAACTAAAACTTAATATATGTACAAATTTACAACAGTCATAATTTTCAACTTACAAAATAATGGTTTACAGAGTTCCTTGTATGCCCACTGATTATTCTGATGAATTTTTTTGTAGTAACAGAACCTCATTTATGTAGTTACTGCTCCCCCAAAACAATATTACATATTCTAAGGTACTCTGAAGAAAGGCAAAATAGGCTGATCTTATATAGTTGTTCCGTACAATATCTCTTAAATTTCGTATTAAACTTATTGTTCTTGAAAGTTTTTCACATACATATTCTACATGTGCCTTCCATGTTAACTGCCTTTCGAGAATAATGCCAAGAAAGTTCACATTATTTGACATTTCCGGACATTCATTTAATGAAAATACTTCCTGAGTAGTCTTATGTTCATTGAGAAGAAATCCGTTTGCCTTGAACCATTCCTTAGTTTCTATAAAAAATTTCTCATTCATTTGCATTAGATCTATAAAGTTATTGCTAGTGTTTAGAAAGGTTGTGTCGTCAGCATAGAGAAAGGATTTAGCTGAGATATTTAGTGGTAGATCATTTATCATTAATATAAACAATAGCGGCCCCAGTACAGAAACTTGGGGAACCCCATGTTTTATTTGAATACTATCAGATTTCATTCCATTAACACTAACAATCTGAGTATGACCTTCTAGGTATATTTAAAAAAGTTCAGACTCTTACCTTGAAAACCATAGCATTCCAATTTTCTTAACAATGTATAATGTTCTACACAGTTAAAAGCCTTACTTAGATCACAAAAGGTAGCCAATGCAAAACCCTTGTTCTCAAATACTTCATGAATACATTTCACTAGATTGTCAATGACATCTATCGTTGAGCTACCGCTTCTGAATCCAAACTGTGAATTATTAAGCATTGAGTGTTCATTTAGATAATGATATGCCTGTTCCTTCGTCACCGTTTCAATAATTTTTTAAATTTCTTTTTCTCTTCTAGTACAGACTTTTTATATCTTTTACGTGTAGTAGTGTAATTTCTTTTATTACGCTCTTTCCTCTCATTTTTATATAAATTATAATAAGTCATTACTTTCTTCTTCATATTTCCTAATTGCGTACTGTACCACGGAATTTCGTTATGTCCTTTACTTAATTTACCGGTGTTTTTGTTCATGACCATTTTTCTTTCCGGAAATGACATTTGCAATTTACTTATAAAAGTCTTGAAAAAATAGTTAAATGTATCATTCGCATTTATGTTCACATCTCTATTTAGTCCCTCCCAATCTTCATGTAACAGTGACATAATGAAGTTATTCATTTTTTCAATTGTCATCGGTCGAGATTTAACCGTTACAATATCAGGAGCCTTCATGAGACAGTTTTTATATATCGTATAGTACTATTTTCTAGGTTTGAGTTTTACCTGGAATATTTTCATTTGTTGCTTTATTTCCATGTTAATTTGATTTGTAATGAATCTCTATGATTTACTTGTAAATATTATGTAACAATTATGAAAAATCTTTCCAATTTCAGGTCTCTGTACATACAGTCCAACTAAAGACTGTTCACATGTTGAAGGAGACGAATCAACAAGTAATTAAAAAAACACAAAACAAGATAAATTTCACATTAATTTACAATCAGTGTACCGATATCTAGGAGAGCATCCACCAGAGATAAGTAAAAATGAGAAGTAAGCTTTAGAAGACAATGCAGATCTTACGTATTTGAGAATAATAGGCTGTACAAAAAAGCATTACAAACGAAATAACTAAAGAAAGCTAAGTTGCAAAAGTGTTAGTTGTTGTACACAGAAGTCAACAAATGCAGTTAAATTCGCACATGACAGAGGATATTCACGTATAGAGGTAATATCGTTGTCGGAATTCGACGTAAGAAATAATTTCAAGAAAATGTTTTTCGCCAGGAAGCTATAAAAACGTAAAAGAATATGTTGAAACTTGCGACATTTGCCAGAAAGTGAATAAAATATCCTTAAGAGTGAATACAACTTTGCATTCGATTCACGTAGACAAAAACGTAACGCAACAGGCGTTTGTACCTTGCCTGAGGTAAGAGGTTACAAGTATATTGTTGTTCTAGTAGATTATTTTTCAAAGGGGACGAAGCAAAACCTGTACAAGAGAGGTCTGCAAGACAAATAGCACGATTTCTGTATGAAGTAACCTATCTCCATGGTTCCTTTCAAATCAAATTACCCACAAAGGGAGAGAATTCATAAATTCTGTTTCAGATGAATTGCACAGATTTTGTGGAGTTAAGCAAAAGATCACATCCGCATGTCACCCCCAATCAAATGGTCTTGTTGAGAAGCAAAATATGAATATGAAGAACACTCTGCTCAAAGTATTGCAGAAAAACATACATTCCTGGCCTTTAGTTCTTGAAGGGTCTCTTTTAGCATAGTGAACCTGTAAACACATATCTACTAAGTTTTCTTCTTTCTGTTTATTGTATAAGAGGAACCCTTTCCTTCCGGTAGATATGCTGACCGACGATGAGGATAAAGTAAATTGAGATAAAGATGACAAGTATGATTGTAATACAGAAGAGTTTGAAGATTATGTCAATAAAATTTTACAAGTTAAAAATATGGAAGAAAAGTCGATAAAGATTATAAAGATTTCAAATGAAAAGGACAAAAAACGTTACGGTATTCATGAATCAAGAAGAGCAATAAAAGAAGGTGACTCTGTACTTGTAAACAATTTAAGGAGAAGAGACAGAAAAGGAAGGAGGGTTACAAATCCTTGGTCAAATCCTTATTACGTCTTACAGACATTTCCAAATAAAACATGCTCTTTGCAGGATTTAAAAGGAAAGAATTTAAAAACAAAACATTTAAGTAACTTCAAAGTTTACAGAGGAAGGAATATCATAAAGAAAGACGGAGGTTCAAAGAAAGATACAGAAATTAGAAGCAAACAATATGGAACTAGTGAAAATGACAAAGATTTCGCATTGGTAGGAGAACAGATAGAAAATTATTCTTTTTACCCTGTAAACTCCAAATGGCAAACTGAAGTTTGTAAATTTATAAATATGGAGGTACGAAGAAAACACTCTTTTTCCACTCTAAGGGAAGGGAAACCATTGGGAACACCTTCCAAAACTATCAATATATCTAGTGATGGAAATTGTTTTTTCAGAGCCATCGCTTACTGGATTACTGGAAGTCAGAAAACCCACGCAAATATTAGGGAAAAAATAGTTACTTTCATGAATTCAGATGAAATAAAAGTACTAATTGACTCTTACACTGGCACAAAAAATTACGTAGTAAACAGCAGCATGGCGTCAGATGGGGTGTGGGCTACTGATTGCGAAATACTAGCTACAGCTGCTTATCTACGTACTGATATCTACGTTTATACTAAAATCAGTAACAGGAAAGGCAATGAAACTTGTAAGTGGATGAGATTTAAACACACTTCTTTAAGGGGAAACGAAAGAGATTACAAACTAAAAAGAAGTATATATTTATCAAATGAAAATGGGGATCATTTCGATGTGGTACTGCAATGCAATATTTAACTTCTTACTAAGCCAGTGTTGTTTTGTAAAATGGAAAAGGATCTATTTGAAGGTCTTATTTTACTGTACGAAACTATGTATCTTCAGCAAATTTTCGTGTTGAAATTTGTACTTAAACTTGTTCCTGAAATCACTAAGCAACAGTAAGTTTTTAAATGTTTTAATGTAATATTTAATACAAATTTAAAGTGAATTATAATCCTTTTTTTAGGGTCGTACTTATATTTAATATAGCATAGGTTACACATTTATAGCTAAAACATTTTGTAATTTATATGACATGATATATGAGTTAGAGTAGAATTTTCTATAATATCTCTGGAACCAATAATGTAATTATAAATATATATTCCAATTGCTATCAAGTAGTTTGAACCTTTATATAAATTTAGTATAATGTCAAATCCAATTTCGAGATATTTTATTTGTGGTTATCCTGTTACATGTATATTAGTCTCATTTACATTCATACCTTCATCAGCATTCTTTATATTCACATTATCCCAAAACACAACCCCAAAATCCTTTCCATTTACTGTGTATTTATTGTGTATCTATGATCTTTTATTAACATACTTAGAGTTCTTATTCATGTTTTTGGAAATAGAGTTTAATTTTAGCCAGCAAAATATCTCGTGATAACGAGCCTCTGTTTTAAATTTAAGACCAGTTCATTATTTTAAAATGTAAATATTGATGATTATGGTTATTACAAATAAAAAATATAGCGTTGAAGAGCATACATTATTTCCACACAATAACTATTAACACACATTTTCAAAACGTAGTATAAATCAGTAACACGTTACAAAATAGTAACAATAAAGAAACTGAAGTCCCATAAACATCTTCCGTACTAGTATTAAAAACGTTTCAGAGAAAAGACTATAGAAGCAAGACGAAACTCGAACTATCTTTACAACTTTATATTGACATCTACGTTTAGAAGGCAACCTGCCATCTGATATGAAGCCTTGATAGAAACAAAACCATAATATTAGCCTGTAAAAGCAATGCTGTAAAATAAATAAACAAATTGAATAATACACTAATTCGAAACGAACAACAAAATATATTCAAGCAACAATTATTTACTAGATGTTCAGAAACTTCATTTCAATTCACCCGTAGCTTAATAAAACCTGCGGTCATACACTATTTTAAATAACCCCCCCCAGAGATTTTTTTACCGCCCGGCTAGATTAAAGGAAAGTTATAACAATAGTGACGGAACTATGTTAATCGATGCCTTTGGCAATGTCCAGTCGATGGATACCAATGAAGCTAATTTTACACTTATATAATTTAAAATAGTATAGAGTACAAATTTACCGGTGATTTTTCACCACCGCGGCTAGATCAAAGGGAAGCTATAACAAGTCGCAACTATCTTAACTGATACCTCTGGCAACGTTCAGTCGATTGATACCATTGAAGTTAATTTTCTACTTATATATTTTAAAACAGTATGGGAGTTCAAATTCCCCTGTCAAATCTTACCGGGGGTAAAAAGGCTCTGATGAGTTTCCCATCCAAGGCTTAGAATGGTGTCCCAGGTCATTCTAGCCACGTGGGGCTTAGCGTTGCCCTATAACAGGAGGACCGCCTTGCATTTCAGAACTGCTGACTCCAGATTTTTGAGTTTTTCTTGAACATGACTCAACTCCTGACAATATATAGTTGTATTGATGATCTAACAAGCTGGTAGCAATTCCCGATGCACGATGCCGCGAGCAGTCCAACAAACAAACACTGGACCTTTTCCTGGTGCTGGTTCCAGCTGTTTTGGAACCGGTTCATGAGATGCTAACCAATGGTGACGGCGGCTCGGAGCTTTGTACAGAACACCCCATCCAAACACATGTCAACACCCTGTCCGGAAATGGTTCCTTTCTCAGACGAAGCACCTAAGAAATACAGGTCTGCTCGAGTTGCCATCTGGCCTGGAGTCAAATCAGGTGTTACCCAGCGACACAACTTATAGGGCTTTCCAAGTTAATGGAAGTGTTGTCGAATGATTTCTCACTCATACTGAATTGTAGTCCTAGTTCCTCAGATGTCTGCGTAGTCTTCGCCTGAATTGCTGCCTGAAGATCTTCATTTTGTACATGTGTTGATCTTCCAGCACGTAGTGCGTCTTAATTTAATAGCGCCCAAATTTTATAGCATATGTTTATGAATAGGAAAGGAATGTCACACGATGTGAAACTGTCTCCAGCGTTTGTAACAGAACTCTGAACAATGAAGTTTATGTTTCTCAGAGTCTGCGGAATGTGCTGTTGCCGTAGCTACGCAGTATACACATTAGTGACCATATTTTATTTTGATCCACGAATACATCATCGTTTAACACATAGAGCCTAGGTGGCTCAGTGGTTGAGCGTTCACCTCTGGTGCATGGGGTAACGGATTCAAACTTTGATCCCGCCAGGTGAACTTTGTGGTGGACAAACACCATGTTCGTAGGTTTGCTCGGGGTTCTTCCATTTCCTCCCACTTTTTATTCCAATATTTCATTCATTTCTCATCATCACCGTCTTATTTAGTCTAGCCGGCATAACTGTGGGACGTAAAACTCAAAAATTTCATTTTATGTTTTCTTTTAATACATAGAGCACCAAGCAGTTTATGTAGAACACTCAGATCCCATATGCCGTGCGGTTGAGAATTCAACGTCATTTCCTCAGTGCAGACTCAGTGGTTTTGAGGTCTGATGAAAATGGATAAGGTGGTTAGAAAGCTCATTAGCGCAACCATTACGAAGTTTAAGTACAATTTTATCCTCATTTCAAATCAGGTGCCAGCAAACTACTGAGAAGCTGGTTTTGCCAACTTCTAGAGGAAATTATACGGTGCTGGACAAGACAAGCCCTGTGCTTTGTATTTGAAGAAGTATTAATTTGTATACCCATAACATAGTGTACGAAATATAGACATTTGGTCTGGGAACCTTGTTTCATTTATTTGTAATTTGTTTTGTGCTATAAACATGAATTATACCTTATTTGAAGAATGTTTAACGACTACAGGAAATATCAATTCGAGGGGTATATAAGTTATACGTAACATTAAAATGGTACCATCATTGTGAACTGTGTTTAACACTTCTCTATAAATGAATCCCTGATTTGAGAAACGTCGTAAGTCAGCCACATGCCGAAAATGAGTTTATATGCAGCATTGATTCTTGAAGGGTAGCTACAGTGTTGGGTTGTGATATGTCAGAAGTCACGCTAGTTCGTGCAATATCGAGCTGCAACAAGTGTCCATGAGTTGAGAAACGTTTCAAATCATTGGCGTACGCATTATTGACGTTATTGACTTACGACGTTTCCCAAATCAGAGATTCAAATATGGTATTAAGAATTGCATGTATGTATCGTGAATACCATGTATGTCAATACTAGTACAATGTAATTTAATTATTACATTTCTAATATGAAAAATGCAGCAATGAATCTTACTAAAATATCAGAACCAGGTTTCTGTTGTAATTAAATCATATAAGGAATTACAGATAAAAAGTGATGAGATATTTCATAAAATGTAAAAAAATATGAAGAACAGAGCAATTATTAACAATAAATTTCTTTAGAAATTCTTTACGAATGTCCGTGAGAAATCAGAAACATCAACAAATCAATCGTAAATAATATTGTTGAATGTACTGTGATTGTTTGCTTGGTTTCTAAAATAATAACGTTATTAAAACACTGAAACATATTGCAATAAGACATATCATCAATTTATGTAGTACATTCTGTATTAGTTGTCGCGCATTGGTGTAACTTGTATTTATTGATTTACCAGAAACAAGCAAATATTTCTTGCATCATTTCTATCCTCCTTGGAAAGTTATGTAGGAGTTAGAAAATGTTTTGACTGGATTTTGTTTCTGTTGCTTAATTTCGAAACATACTTTCAGGGTCACACTTATGAAATCAGCAGTTAATTGCTTATTTTTTGTTAATGCATTTTCTTAACTGCATTGATACTGTAGAAACTATGATTCCAGTTCATAGCTTACGTGATACAAAATGCGAGAACACAGTTCAAGCGAGTTCGATGTGCTTTGTTAGAAATGTAATGAGGTCACTGGTTGGTTTCTTTAGTACTCGCATTTTTTAGTTTTCATTCTTTTTATGTCAAATTACATAAAATAGATTTATAGATATTTGTTTTGTGATGGTAGGTTGTGGTAGATTTGAACACTTCGACAAATGCTTGGTTGAATGCCAGAATACATGTGAAACTGACGTTTCGGAAACCGTTTGTAGAAGAAATTGTTCACAAGGATGTATTTGCAATGACGGGTACGTCCGGAGTCATATCACATTCAACTGTATGAAAGAAGAGGATTGCCCATATAGCTGTAAGTGTTAATTATATTTGTTAACTTTAATTTTACATTATTATTTTAACAATATTTGTTGTTCTGTTTATCTTAGTTGAGACTGATCAGTTAAAGCATTTGCAAAACCTATTAACTTGTATCTTCAATTTATTTCAGAGAAGATAAAACTACTGAATATGTATAACAATTACTTCACTATGTAACTCTAATATTTAGTATAACATTTCGAAACTATCAATTCTACTCGTGTATTTATATGCTTATTAAAATTCCAGTTTTTCATTTAATGAGTTTTTAAAAGGCTATTTCAACTTAATGAGAAAGGGTAGATACGTTTATTGCATGATAAATACATTTTTACACTTTTTATCTTAAGATGATTACATGGTTTGTTGCTATTAATAGGTGGAAATGTAATATTTTTACTTCAATCAAAAACTCTTATTTGCAATAGAATAGTTTTCACAACAGAAATAAAAGCAGAATAGTGCAACATTTGCATATTACTGTAATCATGGGAGGAAACTACTATAAAGATGCATAAATTAAATCCCTTTTCATCACGAGCAAAGTAAGAAGAACCCAATAATAAAGGAAAATTGAGAAAACCGTTGAAAAATAGTTGGATTTCTATAGTTCGATTAGATATATCCTATAAGCACAGCGAAACACAATAAGTGAGTAAAGAAACGAAAAATTAGTATGGTTAACATTTAATTGAATAGTTTCCGACATATAATTGATGTTTAAGAGTATTTAATGTTTTCTGTTTTAATTAATTTTGATTCTTTCTCGAGAGTGCCTTCATGACTATTCCGAGAATTGTAAATCATTAGATCCCTTTACTATCAGCCTTGCCGCAAAAAATAAGATTCATTGGTTATGTATGATTAATCAGTTTTGATTCATTCATATAATATGACAGAAAATAAAAGAAAGAATCTAGCATATAATTAATGATTCGATTGGTCTTCAACTGCAGTATTTAGCTTAGAAGAATTTCCCAATTTCATTCCGAGGTCTTAAGAAAATTATATTTTTTTTTGGCAGTTACTAACTCCAATAACTTTTCTATGCAGCGAAAAGTAACCACGACTCACGGAAGCTTTTAGGAGACGTACAAATTCTCATAAATCCATTCCGTGCCCAATTCAGCTTTCGTCAAGTTGCATCGAAAAGTTACCCCAAGTACTTGTCGGGTTGTACATTTTAGAACATATTGTAAAATCAGTATTACGTAAATCATTTTCAAATTGGCCACGTTAGAGAATTAGAAAATAAATCGAATATAAATCGAAATAGCATCATAAAAGCTTCACGACGTCTGAACAAGGTAATTGTAATACATAATATTGTTGTTTATTGATGAACGGAGAAGAGAAAATATCACACTGATTACCCGTCCTCTTATTTATTATTGTATGCTTGATTACACAAAAATACTAGCAAGTTTTATTTAATTACTTTTAATTTATATGAAGTTGACGAAATCACGAAAGGGAAGTTTGAAAAATAAATAATGTATTACGACTACCTATTAATCAGCTTATAACTAAGACTGCCATCTTTGAACTATTTTAACTACATGTCTAAAGTGAGTTTTAGTATAATTTCATTATCGAAAACGGAGAAATGAAGTTTAAACGCAAATTTTTTATTTTCTATTTGAGTGACACGATCAGCCTAATTTATATCATATTTATGATTAACTTATTAAATATATTCAATTAGTAGTGATTTTTACACTGGAAGTTACTTATATCACTTCGTGTAGCGTACTGTTAATAAATATAAGTTATTTCCTTATAAGCTTACTTAAGCCTTAAATTAAATGGAATATCCTAACATATTTGATCACAGATCCGTCTTTGTTCTCACATGGAAATTTTGAAACCTGACAAATATAGCGACTCATGTTTATGAACAAATTATACTGAAGCTGAAAGAAGCTAAAATATGGCATGACTTAAGTAAATAGTAAGAAATTATGTATCTGAAATAATTAAATGATGCTGTACTGCTACGTTCTTTAATTGAATGCTCTGCGATATAATAGAGAACGAATAAGAATATGTACTAATCAGTATATGTCCGAGGTTTACTCAAGGATGCAATATATTCAAAATTATGGTTACCAAAATTGTTAAGTATATATATATTGCTTTGAGTTACAGAACTGAAATGACGATCCCGTTATTCGATTTTGGTATTCTAATCTTCTAATATAAATAAAATAAATAGTTTGCTTATGTGTTTGTCTGTCTGTCTGTGTACGACTTGGGGACCAGACGAGTCGACCGAGAGTTACCACATTTTAGTCAGAAGTACCTTGGTCCAGACCCCAGATCAAGACGAAGAGTTTCTTCTAAAATTTTAACCCGGGGGGGGGGGGGCTCAAGGGGGCGTTAACAGTGACATGTAAAAGTAGTAGAAAATGACCGATATTAGTGTCGAAGTCATAGTTTTCGCGGTCGCTGAGATCAATGGTGAAACTCCGATCGCATTCTACCCATTTGTCTACGTGTCACGGATCACCTGTCTTGATGTCAAGGCATATAATCCAAAATTACCGATAGTAGTGTCAAATTCGTAGTTTTCGCGGTCGCTCAGATCAATGGTGACACTTCCACTAGCAATGACTTGCAAATGCAGCTACCGTTGTATGAGCGGGCTCATCTGCAGGTGGAGGTTACCAAGACATGTAAAAATAATCCAAAATGACCGATGTTAGTGTAAAATCCATAGTTTTCTGGTTCGCTGAGCTCAATGGTGAAACTCAAGATCGCGTTTACTTTGAAATTTAGCTCCCATCAGCTAAGGAATGAGGGCCATAATAGAGGTGTCATCGAGACATGTAAAAATAATCCAAAATGATCGAAAAATGTGTGAAATCCAGTCTTCGCTGTCGCTGAGACTCCCGTAGGCGTTGACTTCCAAATACAGCTCTCATCAGCTAGAAGCTAGAGGTGTCTTTTTTTTTTAAAAAAAATTAGAATCAGGTTGTGTCAGGGTCGTTTACTGGGATATGTAAAAGTACTAGAAATTAACCAATATTTTTTCGTTCCATTTGTTTCCATAGATATTTTATCTGACCCATGTGAAGAATGGGTATATTCAGCTACTATATAATATTTTTGTCTCTATATTTTAATTTTGTTTTAAAAAATGAACAAGTTAGCTTTCACTTATGATTAAGATAATTTTATTGCAATTTATTGGTTTAAGTAAATAATACCTACTTCAGCTGTTGTGAGGTTCGTTATTACGAGTGAAACTTCCAATCCTTATTACAGTAGTATAATTGAAGAATCTATTTCATGTTTTCTGACATTGCAATATTGAACATTTCCAGTGGTTTTCTTTAAATATATTCGTTGGTAGAAATTCTAATCACTATTCTAACAAGTTTCTCATATGGTATTGTATACACAAAAGGATATTAACTGTACCAATTGAGTTGGAAAGTTTGAATTGTGAATAAGGATTTATTAAGAAACTTTGTTATTTAATACTATTTATTGCATCCTGACCCTTGACTAGATGATGCACATATTAGGAGTGTATTGCCAAAACATGCTAAATCCAAAAATGTCCGAATTTGAATTGAGTATGGAAGAGTATACTATGGAACCTCTTACGTTAAATTTTATAATTATTTTTCATCAAAACAATTTTCTGTCCTAAATTCCGTTTGAAATTTCATTTTCTACAGTGTTTCAATGCAAAAGGGTATATTGTTTCCCTTTCTGAAGAATTCTACCAAACAAATATGGCATGTTATGAAAATAGACTCCTCATATGATAACAATACAATTAGGTAATAATTATGTACTTATATGTTATTATATATTGTATTTCGAAACTATTTATAGCATGTAATAATTTATGTTGCTATTCCTCCTTTCTTTCTGCATATCCAGTCATATCAGGTTAGTCTTATTTAAATATTATTCAGAATTATTCTTATTATTCATATTACTATTCCTATTTATTACATAGTATAAATTTGAACAATTTTGTTCATTCTATTTAAATGATCAACATGTATAATTGTGGATCTTGTGATCAAATTGTCACAGAAGCTATCAGGTCAGATAATAATGAACATTTAAGTTTATTAAAATATTCTTATTATGAGAAGGGAAAAAGAATGAATGGAATAAATATTATGTCTTTAATCAATTATGTGGTAAACGTTTAATAATATAAAAATGTTTTTAATTCATTTGTATAAGGCAGAAATTCCTGAATCCATATAGTTAAGTGATATTTTACATATGACAAGTTCAAATAATTTAATGTTTACTCAATACGATTCCAAATGTGCTTGTAATATTAAAAATAACTTTTTTTTTTATCATAAAGAGTATGTTTGAAACTTAATATTGGTAATACCTAACAGCGTGCTAGAAGTGACCACATTTCCATAAAAATATATGTCCTTGCAACTTTATAAGTTTATGTTTTTATATTTATGTAAAGTATTTGAAGATAAACTTTGGAATGGAAATTAACAATGAATCATAAGTATATTTTAGAAACAACTTGAGATTGTCCTACAAGTTGATGATAACGTTATATAAATTATAAGCGAATTCAATAAAGATAAAACGTTTCGTTACGTTTAGAAATTAGCATGTTTAAATTATTACTATATCGATCATGTTCATTACAAAGCAAAAACTGGTGTTCAGTCTCGTGCTTATTGAGGACATATTGTGTAACTTAGATGTTTTAAAAGTATTAATTCCAGTAAGCATTCAGTCAGTTGCACTGTATAGGCTAAATCGTGATTAATTAAGATCTAATTGTTTGTATTTAGATTTTTTGAAAATTTGCAGAGAACCTAAATTTCGGTGACAAAATAATAATCTTGTTAGGTTTCCAGTTCAAAATACTGAAAATTAACAAGCTTGGTTTGTATCTACTTTCTCATAAGTCTTAATGTTAAACGTTATCCATTGAGACTCATTAGAGACTTCAAGAAACTAGAATACACAAAAGTTTGAAGACGAAAGTATATTTCGAGGAAATAAACCCAACATTGATTGTTTAGGTATGATTGATGCATTGTATTCGCAATTTGAAACGACAGCAAATCCCGCGATTCTCATTTAGTGTAATTAGCACACGCAATCAATATTAACACAGTACAATCTACCAGATTCTTGTAAGTGATAATAGCAATAGTTACGCACATTTGTGTAACTTTCTCAAACATAAATAAACCGAAAGGTAATGTGTAATAGTGTTCGCAGCGAATACAAGAGATATATTATACAGTGAGTTAAATTTTATTTAATATGTTAAAATTTGCAAATAAAAGCAACACTTCATACTTTTGCGAAAGCTGAAGGGTTTTGGATCCTAAATTACACTATCTTTACCTTATGTTCTTTTGTTGCTTTCTATGGACTCCTTGAGATGTCTTTGTAATCTGTCTGTAGTTGTGTTTTTGGGAATCAGTGTCTAAACACATGAATATTTATTTATTATTTTTTAAAAGAATAATAGGCAGAAACTACAGCAGTTTTCAACGTAAACAAGTTATAATCTTTACTTCTGAATGGCAGTGAATTTTGCGAGAAAATTGCATGTGAATTAGTGTACAATTATTCGATCCCTGAGAAATTAAGAAGGACATGGACCACCGTCGATCAATAATTTGTAATCGTGAGAAGAAAACGTTCCTTTAAGGGATCATAGCAAGGAGAACATGGCACTGAGCAACACAGCAGTAAGTTCAGGTGAAGTTGCATTTGTGCTCGAGCAGAAAGTGAGACTACTTCATAGCCATGTTACTGTACTGATCCGTTTTTAGAAAGTGAGCTAAAAAAGGTTTCACGTAAAAAAGAAGAAACAATCAGATTAACCGAAAATCATGTGAATTTATATGGAAAATATATGAATTTTCCATGGAAATGTACGGACTGGGAAGATGTGATATTTTGTATGAAAACTATCTAATTTTCTGGGTATAGAAGCGCAATTAAATTATAATCTTGGATGCGAAAGGAAGAAAACATCAAAATATGCATTTCGGAGACATAACAACTACGATAGAGTTATGATATGTTAATTCTTTTCTACAGTAGAGGTTGGTGTGATTAGAATTTGTACTAACAATGTTAATTCTCAAGAGTATCTGGAAATCTTGATCGTAAAGTTGTACTGACTGCATGGGATGATTTTCAGAATATATTCTCTATTACATCATCTCTCAGAATGATAAGGGGGCTTGTCAGTGTGTACAGATAATAATCAAACAATTCTGTCACGTGGACATACGGAGACAAACTTGGCTATCCAGACTGACTAGAATCCCTTTCAAAACTTTCGGGGTACAGGAAATATGGCAATCAAGCTATGAATTCTAAAAAAGAAATTGTTTAAGCCGTTGTGTTTGATTCCATAAATTTTTCATTTGCATATTGTGAAACACTCATTGACATCACTAACGTTGGAAGCACTGCAGAGAAATAGGGATGAATACACTACAAAATTAAAGGAACAGAGTACATTTAATTGTTGATTTTTGTCTTTATATTCGTTTGTGAATTTTGGTTTCTGGAATCCTGAAATTTGCTACTTCATCATATATATATATATATATATATATATATATCAGTTTAATCTTATCTACTAATATATAATAAATGTACAAGTATGTGTGTAAAATATACAATAACGCAGGGAAAATAGGAGTCATATCCCATGAACTGAACCTACACCGAAGGTTATATTACATTATGCAGTTTTGAATTCGACAACTTTCAGATTTCACGCAAGTATGAAGTGTTACTAATTTCTTATACAATGTATTTAAATATGAATTTTCATAATGCCATTACACCCCCCATATATATATATATATATATATATATATATATATATATATATATATATATATATATATATATATATATATATATATATGTATTTCCTGTATTACATACAGAGTCGGAATCGGATATTGGTAAGTACAGCTTCTTGGTACAGTTTAGTTAAATAACTGTGAATCCTAAATCTCAGGATATATGTTATAGCTAAAATCAGGGTTAATGTAATTTGACTGATGATGAATAAACGTAGTAGTCGTTCAAAAAGTGTTGCAAATCTTATAATCAGCTTTCGTGTACAGTGTCGTAAACTCAAGTGAACATACCCTAACACTATGCTATACTGAACAGCCCATAGGGAAAGTTAAATAGTTTCGTATGTAAGATATAGATTGGATTATGATTTTGTAATTGTAAGCTCAATGTTCTATTTTCTGTAATACTTGGGTATTACATAAAAATAAAATAATGCATTCACTAAAGATCGCATAGTAATGGAGGAGTGGTACAAAGCCTGTTCCGCCACAAGTGACAAAATAACTGCCTTATTGTAGAAATTGGAACTGTCACTAATAATGACTCGAAAACAGTTATGTGCGATAAGTCTGAACTATGACTGAAACATCCTTCATTGAAACATCTACCTTGTAGAGTGGTTTAGTAATGTAATCCAATAAAGATTAGTTAACAAAAAATATTGCTCTCCGTCGACTTTTCCTCCAGAAAAACATGTGTAGGCAAAGGCGATCTGGCATCAAGACCATTTTATCAAAATTTGACGCATAGCAAGTTCGGTATCCGTAAATTCATAAAGAGTTTTTGGAATCGATTTCTTTTAACTTGCTTCCTGTATGTACCATTTAAGTTTGATATTTTGTGTACTTTGGGAACATTCACAAATACCTTGTAGGTCTAGCGTTATCATGTGCCATTGTTATTGTTTAATAACTTAGGAATGTATTGATTATTCCTTGTTCTTTAATTATGTTCTCCCTACATCGCACCTTTCCTAGAATATTGAAAGTTTAATTTATGATCATTTACAGTAAAATTGTTCACGATTGCTAATACTTATAAGGAAAAGTATAAAGATCCAGTGTGATTATGCTTTATATTTATGGAATATTTTTGAACAACTTCCATATTCGACTTTCCCGTGATAATAGTGAGTAATTTCGATAATATTTTTAATGTGGACTATCCAAAGCAATGATATTACTAACTTTAGTTTTTATACTGATCGTTGTCAACGAAGGCTCGAAAAATTCTAAGACTTACGCATAATCTTTGAACTAAAGAATCAAATTTGGTACGTCGCCTTTTGTATGTCTTTGTTTTATGAAATTTCAAATATTGATATATTTTGTTTTCTATGTAGTGAAATAATATTTTAAATTTTTGTTACTATATATTTAGTAGCTTGAATGAGTGCTCAACGCACGGAAATTTAAATTAATCAATCATTTCAATGTATGTCAATATCTTGTAATTGCAGATTTAAAGGAAAATAATGATTGTAATCTGCATTATATAAACAGTAACGTTAAAATTCTAGGAATAAAATTTAAAATTGTTTCAAGAGAAGAACAACACTATTTGCTATGTAATTGCAATAAAAAAATAACACATTGTCGTTAAGTCATATCCAATATATTAGCAATATTTTTAAGGTGGACTATCCAAAGAAATGATATTACTAACTAGTTTTTATGCATTCTGTTGCTAGTTGAATGTTCTAGGGAAGACTAAAAAAGTTACATAAAGCCATGGTTCATGGATGTACCGAAAACAATCAAAATCAGTACAATGGAATGTTTCGTTTATTTATACGTTTAACATTATTTTCTTTAATGTTTAACATTAATAAAATAAAAGCACTTTCTACATGTTTCATTTATATTTACTACTGTTCATATCAAAAACAAATATATTGTCATGTCAAGTTTATAAGTGTTAGGTGTATGACACAAAGTCTGTCTCCATGCAAGAACTTATTATTAATAAATAATAGTGTTATTAGTGTAACCAGTATTAATAGCACACTTTCCTTACAGTATGCGGTATCAACGAAGAATATGATCCATGTACAGCCCATTGTCAAAATACATGCACCTATCAAGGTCAAATAGCGTGTCCGAGAATATGCATACCTGGATGCAGCTGTAAAGAAGGATATGTTCGCCATGAGCGATCATTCAATTGCATTAAACCAAGTGAATGCTCATAGTCAGTCATCCTAGTTTCCAGTAAATGTATTCGGTAGTTACTAAACTTTGAAGTGCAAGAATTTCTAGTTTAAACGTGGAAGTGAATTGACGTTAAATTAATGGTTCATATTTATATTTTTATGCGATTATTTGTTTCTCATTATGTTAAGTTCAATCTGTAGTATAGCACGTTTTATAACTTTGGTGACCTATTCATTTGTTTTATATTTAATCGAGGTACGTCGTAAGGAATACAACTGTAATATTAAACGATATCTACTGTACTAAATTACGTAGGTTGTGTAGATCTGAGGCCCGTTACAAACCTCATTGTATCTGAAAGTTACATGGAATGATTTACTTCATTAATTTTATTTATATCTTAAGTGCTCAAAGTATTAAGTAATAGTTATTTGTTTTAGAAAATATATGTTAATGTTATCATAAGCATGTAACAAAAACACATCGTATTTTTTTATTTTGTAAAATAAATATGTCACTTTTAGAGTGTGTTAGATTTGAAGGTGTGTAATTACGAAACAGACTTACATGAATAAAGTTTGTAAAACTAAAGATACGAATATTATTACACTCTTAAAAATTTCCTTGCTCAGAAATGAGAAAAATGCATGTTCAAACAAAATAAGTAATGTTTACTCATATTTGAGGAAAAATGTCTCATTATTTCCAAATGTGTTTTCATTTGTAAACTCAAGGCAAATTTTCAGGTTCCCATTTATGAGATTTTCTCACTTCTTTAAAATGAGAATGGAATAGTGCGTGATTTGCAATATCATAGATGATTAAAAAGTAACGGTAACAATCTTACCGAAATAATATTACTATGTTTTACTAGGGAGTACTATTGCTAGGGCTTAATTACTATTCAAAAAACGAGATAAAGGATTTCAGTTGTAGCAGAGTGCGAATGGTTATGAGTACGCAGTAGGTGATGGAGCTGAGGTAGCGTATGGATACATGTCATGTGACAGCGGCGAGGAGCAGCATACATATCAACTTTCGAACGTAAGTTTGGGTAAATTGTAAACATACTACCATAGACTAAAAGTTGCTGTAGTACATTCGTTAGGGTGTAGAACGCTGACCCTCATACAGGCTATATAGGCTATAGCAGTCAGGTTAACTCCTTTATGTATCAAAGCTCAGTACTCAATTCACATAATAACGAGTGCAGCAATAACAAGTGGAAAGCGGGTTATACCCTCGTAGGGCACGTTGTTTTTTATATTATAATAGGACGGGGAGGCATGTCAATGTTCTATACCCTTCGCCATTCGTTATAATGTGCAAAACACCATATGTACGGAAACAAAGAATACATAAGTCATCTGTATATTTAGAAACAGCGTTACAAAATTGTGATTTATAATTATGGAATTGTAATACAAGGGTACATTGTACTGATCACCTAGCATAGATTTGCGCCTTCTTTTTTCATCACCGTAATCGTTTTAATGACACACGTTTGCAGGTTATTTGTGGCATAGTACTGTACGCATTTTCACTTAATTTAAGAGGCTGCAGTAGCTCAGTGGTAGGACGTTCACCTTTGGTACGTGAGGCCCTTGCTTTGATGGCAGCACGCGGCAAGTGGGCTTTCTGGTGGATAAACACAGTGTGCATGGGTTTCCTCGCAGTTCTCCCATTTCTTCCCACTTTCTTCATTCCCTATCATTTTCGTTCTCATCATCATTGTCTCCTTTAACCTACCCAACACAACTATGGGAAGTAACACTTAAAGATTTCATTTTTTAATTTGACGTCCCACGATTGTGCTCCAAGGCTAAGAGAGACAGTGATAGAGATGGATAATAATAGTGTAATGAAAACGTGAACGTACGTTTCTTGGCAGGTTTTGCATGGGTTTGTGTCCTTGTTTCCAATTTGAATTGTATCCTTAGCAGTGGAGTTTCAGCATACTTATGAGAGGCAGAAACTGTCGCATGCCACTGCCGTAATAAAGAAGGTGGAAGGAGGGGGGTGAGTCCTGGGACTCCGGACCTTCCCCGAAATCGCAACTTTTATGTAAATTTTATCTACTTTTAGGGGCAATTTTACATATTTATTAGAATTTGTCCTTGTATTGAACTTGAACCCTATCCGAAATAAATTCCATTGTACGTTTCTTGTAGGAGGAAACTGGAGAATTCTAGAAAAGCCCACGAACACGGTGTTTTCTCATGTAGACAACATTTTATGGTAGAGAAGTAGGCATATTGGACTGTGATGACTCAGTGGGAGAAGTAGGCATAATGGCCATATTGCTGATATTGGCCTCGTCGGTTTGGAATACAGCATGCCAAGCGCGGTATTGTATGTTATAACAGTTATGATATTACCTATGATATGTTCAGGGATTTGAACCCAATTACTGAAGGTAAATCATTCTGTTGTCCAATGTTTGGTACATTATTTCAATCCGTGAAATCATATATTCCCAATTATCAATAATGTTTGTTCATAAAATTATTAACAGACTGAAAAGGAAGAAAAAGGTAACAAAACACCATGTTTAAGTTCCGCGTTCGATTCTTTAGTTTTTCTCTAAATAGCCACGATATTCGTGGGGAATTGTATTACATACTATTACCGATTTTTAAAAATGTAGTATTAATGTTAGGCAGAGAACCTGAACTTACTTAATACATTGCATAAAAAAATCATGTAAAGAAAACACTTAAATTAAAAATTAAAACTTTACGTTTGAAAAGGTGAAATGCAAAATCACGTCTCTTCAAAAATACAACGCAATAAAATTTTTCTATAATTTTTAAATCTAGTTACAATGTTTCATTTTAATTTATAGATTTGAAATGTGTAGTAACCTCACAAAACGCCATTTGAGAAAATATGAAACTTATTTTTGGTTGGCAATAGTCTTAATCTAATGGTATTTTAGAGTATCAAAAATAGTGTGTCGATGCTGATATTAGCATACAAAATTTCACTGTTACTATTTATTATTTTAAATGTTATAAGCTCGTATCAAGGTTTATTCTATATATTACATAACCGCAAGGTTATAGACGAAAATTATAATGCAACCTCATTATTAAGATTCTTAAGAAACTCAAATAATTTTACGTGAAGTAATTAACAGATCTGCATTATAGAAACTACTCACCGTCATTCTGCCGGTTTAAAATTCTTCCAGTCCGCTATCCTCGCATATCACCAATATCAGGTATGTGAAATAACATTTAGCTACAGTTGACGTTTAGCGTATTGATTGACTCTCTACCTGTGACGTTATAGGGAAATATTGCCAAAGATATTCTGTATGCGTGCGTTTAACTCGTAATATAGATATGGAATAGCATAATTAATTATGAATTTTCTATGTATTTGGAATGACAACAATATATTCTTGTACTAACAGATGAGAAACTATACTTGAAAAAGAACAATTAGTTCATATTATTATTATAACCGTTACCAGGTTACAAAAGTAAATTTTCGGACGCTCTGTATATTTTGGAAAGAAAGAAACCATTCTTCGTTTTATATTTTACTTTTGCAGCTAAAATAATTTCTTCGATGGGAACTGCTAACAGCTCGATTTCTCTCCAACGAGTTAGAAAATTGGATCTTTCATCGTTCACCAACAAATAAGTGTAAAACGTCGTTTCACAGTGAGAGGATTTCAGTGAGTCACACATTCATTTGGTGAACTATATGAGTGAGAAATTTACCTCGTCTATTTCGATACCTCAGTGTTTCTTCCTTACTCATTAATATTCGAATACTGCATTATATAGTTATTTAGAACTGAACTAAGTGATTTCTTCAATTACTTATGGAAATACTGGATCACAGGTGCAAGGTAGCCAGACAGTCTCCAAGCAATATTGCTCTGCAAACTCTTATCTTGAAGTTCTCACGATCGAACTATTGTCGTCTCTTCTACATTGTGGACAGTGAACTGTGAATTAATGCAAGTTCTTTCAACTATAAGTTGCATATCCATACAGGTGGTTTAACCCGATTACAGCTTTAAATGAACTACCAACATTGACCAGTTTGTCAACCCAGCTCGTACCTGGAGTACCTCGACTCTAGGAGTTTTCTCCGTGCGTTGACACAGCCAACGCATTAGTTTAATTCGTTATAGAACTAAGCAAAGAGGCGTAAGTTAAGTAGTCGCCCAAGAACTTTCTCTGCAGCTAGCTCCATTTAGTAAAATCGTGTGTCCTTCGATCCAGTTCGAATCAGTTGACGGATTTTAGCAACTTTTCGATTTTTATATCGTGCTGGTAAACGCTCATAAGATGGTTACGCCACTTTGAATTGTTGTTGAATTCTCAGTAAAATAGCAGGGAACTTACGTCATGAGATTACTTTCAGTGTTACCCCACAGTATTAACCCCAATTTGCAGCTTTTAGTGGTGTGAGAAAGGTGCTTACGGAGATCTCCAAAATGTAATATGTTATTCATATATATTCATTTGATTTTCCAGATTTCCAGAAAAATTCGTCATTTTTCATTCCATAGGTAAAATGGAATTCGTTCATGTTATATAATTATGAAACCCGAAATATACGGTACCACAAATTTTACTTTATTAGCATTCAATGCACAGGGTACCAACATTTGGATTTGCAATATTTCTTGCCAATTAATTTAGTTATGCTAAACGGCAGAGTGCAATCAAAGAAGAGGGACAAATGCTTTTGTTTCTTTCATTATTTTTCTGGTGCTTTTTTATTTCTTCATATTCCCCCTTTCTCTCTTTCACAAGGATTAATATATCAGATATAATGCAAACGTCTACAACCAACTGATATCTCCGGACACATGCATCGTTAACCCGACCCTTGTCCTCAATCCCCGCCCATCGTTAAAACAAAAATAAAAGTAATTTATATGTTGTACTTTTACTCCAAAATATTCCACCCTCCTTAATGAAACAAAAAAAAAAAAAAAAAATGAACGCTTAAAGCAGAGTTTACCGCAGTGGTTCTAGTCTGGTTTTAGTTTTTTTTGACTTGAAAAGAAGCGTTTTAAACCCAATATGAGTTCTTCACTATATTACTTTATGAACTCTTTCTGAAATTGAGAGCGTTGTAGAATGCGATAATAATTACAAGCAACACTACCCACTCGTTACACTCTGATTTTGATAAAATGTGGCGGGTAGATACTTCACATGAAATAAACGAATACATCCTTTATTTAATTAATTTTTCTTGCGAAAAGCCTGGTTAGGGGGCAAAAAACCAAATCAAAACTTTGAAAGTTGATTTCCGAAAGTTAACAAGAAGTGGACCGAAGAAAATTAAAATGTGTACAGATATTGTAGATGTAAACCCAGGGAATACGGATTTCGTATCTTCCTGGAAAATCAGTTGGGTGAGACACAGACTTCACTAAACATTTGATCACGAAATATCAAAATTACTAGTAAGTGTAACCAGTGGCGGATCCAGAATAGGATCAAGGGAGCGGCTAAACCATAGTTTACAGTTTTATCCACTGTAAGGCATAATTGACGCCCATTTTATCTAGTGTATTCCTGAGTGTCAGGGGACCCCTATAACCCCCTTGGATCCGCACCTAAGTGTAATTCAAAAATACCTAAAGCACATGCATAACTTCAACGAAACTGAACGGAGCCTACCCAGTACCTCTTCTCTGCTACAGTAAGTACATCTTCTACTAACTTTCATTCTATATATAGTTAGATTGTCTCCCATGTTTTTCCTGAGGGGTTAACGACGAATATTTAAATTGTAAAGTTATTGCTGCGCAGTTTTAGGCTTTAATTCTCAAGTAAAGAAATGCAGATTAACTTACTACATGGTTCTAAACACTTAGTTTTACAGAAACTTAATAGAGAAAAGATATTACAATGTAACTTATTTTAAGCACTTTTAACTTCATAATGGCAACTCTCGGAATGGGAATTCCACACGGGACCCATATAGATCTATATAGACTAGATAGGATATTGAGATGTCATATAGATCCATCTCGAGCCAACATGGGATGCCTATTTTCTTTTTATCTACTCTTTTACTTTATAAACTATAAAATCGACATGAAATTTTGTTTCTACATCGACCTCTACATTTGCTTTATAAGAAACGTGTACTATATTTTCGTTGATATGTCCAGGACCAGGACCCCTTTTCCGCTTAGGCATGCTAGGCACGTGCCTAGAGCGCAAAAGGCTTAGGGGGGCAAAAAAAAAGAAAGGCAAGAAAAGAGAAAAATAAAATACGCTGGTGCAGAAAACGTTATTTATGTTCCGGTTGAGCTACTGGTTACAAACCAACTAGATCTCTGCGGCTAATGTAAATGTAATAAGTATAGTTTTACTTTTGTTAATTGAAAGTAGAGATTTATATTACTTGATAAAGAAGAACTTAGGACAGTTCTGTGAGGATAACTGGGCGGTGAAAACAAACTATTAACTGAACTAATATCAGGAAAAATTAGCAGATAAAAGCCGAAACTGTGAAAATGATTCCTCCTCACTCTTTACTTATAATAATTTACGAGAGTAGCCAAACCATGCCACTATCCTTTCCTTACGGCTGCCGGTTGCCAGTCAGGGACACGGCGGATCCATAGGTGATGGGTAATGGAAATACTCTCCAAAGAGTAAAAACAATTAAAAGAAAAGAGTAAGAGAGTTTGAAAAATCCTTGAGAACCAAAATTGGCAAGTAGGATGGGAAGAAAAATTTTGGGGGGAAATTTCGATTGGCCGGGTTGTGGAAAATTTGCCTTGTGTTGGTGATAGTCAACTCAGAAAATTTGGATTTTTTGGTCAACCCTTTCCTTTGCAACATTTTTACTGCTACGCAAATCGCACAACACTAGGAAGAAAATTGTGCTGCACAGCTATAACCTTCGGTTGTGTTTTACGCTGAAGATTTCTAAGGCTGAAAATAAAATGCAAGAGAAATTTGAGATGCGATATGGTTCATATGTACTTCCAATGAGATACGGTGTTCTTATGTGGTTAAAAATGATAATCAATTAGACGAAGAAATTATATTGATGTTTTCAAAACATATTATAAATATAGGTCATGAAAAACTGTTGCTAAACTTTCCTTTGCAGCTCTTAGATCGTATCGGCACACACACACCGAAACTCCCGAGAACCTATCACGAGGAGGTAGCTGCAAACCGAGTACCACCCACCCACCCACTTGCTTCCGCTTTTTGGCTCACTTAGATTTGATAGTCATACTGGGAATCAAACTTTTTCATTTTTGTTCGAAATTAATATTTTGCCCTGATAAAACCATCCCTTCGATCTGCTTCATACACTGATCCGGACGCTTCTGTTACTACTTTTATAATCCTTTTCACCGGATGCGTATGACACGGAAAACATCGAGTTTCCTCAAAAGCTGTAGCCGTAGTTTTAATATTTTCTTCTATCTGGCGCGACGAAAGTTCTCTTGTCAATGCTGACTCGGTGACGTCCGTTGAGAACCAATCGATTATTTCATGATATTTACTTTCGTCTAAGGTTACTTTCTGAACAACGAATTTATGTTGACTTGATCTCTTTGTCTGCCGACATTTCTTTATTCTTCTCCATCCTAATACCCGGATGTCCTGGCTACTGTCGGTGATAATTGTCAACAACAAGTTTTCCAGGATGGGCAAAGTACGCGTTTGCTTGAGACATCTAAAGCAGGAGTCACGAAATACTTTCTGGAGGAATTGTGCTTCTTCATGACAATGCCCGCCCTGACACTGTTGCTACAGCTCCAGAAGAGTTTTATCAATTTCCGGAGGAAATTTTTGATCAACCACCTCATAGTTTAGACTTTCCTCCTCGTAATTTCCATCTTTTCCCTAACCTGAAAAAGTTTCTGGTTGGTAAGCGTTTCGGTAAAAGTGATAAAGAGTTGGAGAATGCAGTGACCACCTAGCTTAAAGAGCTGAGTTCTGAAGCTCGTGACCAGATATGGCAAATGTTTAAATGTAGGACGAGAGATGTAGGGAAGTAAAGGAAGCTTCAGGTATGTAACGTAATTGTTTTAAAAATAATTGTGTTTTTCATTTTCAACGAAATTGGAAAGTTCGTTACTAAATTCTCTCTCTCTCTCTCTCTCTCTCTTTATGTGTGTGTATGTCTGTTATTTTCGAATTTTTCAATTTTGAGCCCTTCACTCGATAGAGCATCAAAAACTATCTGAAAGAAGTGATGGAATGTTTCAAGTTATTCTTACCTTTCCGACATATTTTTCAAAATTTTTCGATTTCGATTTCGGTTTCGGATGATATTCTTTAAAATATATATCTCTCATTGGGGAAGGGTACAAATACGTTCCTCCATTGTGACCAACGCTGATTTGGGGATCTCAAAAAAATACAATGATGTGCCGGGCTCCGATGACATTTGTTACGGCAGTGAGTATTTTATAAGCAATGTTCGAAATGAGTTATATACACCGGCATGATATACTCTGACACTTCTTTTTGGCATTAATTTTCATATCGGGATATTTCATGGTTTGATTACATATAAAATGTTTTTAATTGAATGCACACTTGAAGATTCATATACAAAGTATATAAGCTACCTGGGCTTATGTTTGACATTCGTTGCTTCCAGCACTGTGGAATGATTTGAAAACAAGGAGAAAGGTTAACTCAAAAGAAATTAAAAGAAAGTATATATCGTCCCTCCTAATTCAAGCACCTTTATTTCTATAAAGGCATTATTATTACGGAGAGACGACCAAAATTACCAGTGATTGTTGCGTTTTGTAACCATTATATTGTTTCAAAATCAAAATTCAACTTTGAATTTATAGCAGTTGCGATTTCAAAAATTGAAAGCAGTTTTTTTTTTAAAAAAAAGGTTTCAGTTCTAGTAACAGAAAATCGTTTTCGGTTGTAAAAAACGAAAATCAATTTTGAAATATTCGACCTCCTAAGAAAACAGAAAACCGAAAATATCATGAGATGTGAACAGCACTAATAGATAAGGTATTATAGAGAACTGAATTCTGAAATGATTTAAAGTTATTTAGAATTATTTTATTTCCAATTTTACGAGAGGAGGCTGGAAAGTTCATAAAATCACCAAGAAGAAATTTATCTGGAAGAACCATTTTTAAACACTATTCAACTTATTCCCTCCGAAGCTCAGTAAACTTTTCACAAAGATGTTACACCACCTCTAACTCTTGCAAATAGTAGGTCTTGTCCTGCTGTGTAAACCATCCCTCCACCTGCGCAATGAGTGCCTCATCGGATGGAAAATGTTTGCATTTGAGATGTTTTTTTTTGAGATGTGGGAAGAGGTGATAGTCGGAGGGGACCAGATCAGGTAAGTAGGGTGGGTGAGGTACACAGGTGAAGCCCAGATCCAACAGCAATTGCATGGTTTGATGAGCCTTGTGGGAGGGTGCATTGTTCTGCAGAAACTGAACTCCATTGCTCACTTTTCCGCGCACAGCCCCCTTCAGCTCAATCAAATAGTTGGAATAAGCCTCAGCATTGATGGTTTCACTCTTTTTAAGATAATTGATAAGTATGACACCGTCCTTATCCAAAAACACCGATGCAAGCACCGTCCCAGCAGATCTTTGGCTTCGGAGCTTCTTCGGTCGAGGAGATCCACTGTGGCGCCACACAGTGGTTGAACACTTGAAAAAAGCGGACAAAAATAGTTCATTCCGAAACAATGAAAGTTGACGGACGTCTCTCTCACTATTATTCTATACGTAATTGTCTTTTCTAAATTCGTAATTATGTTTGGCCTTAGGATACAAAATTAAAGTTGGCGGTTTTGTACTCGCACCATCTTCGAAGAAACACTAATATATACTGGAATCTAATTTAGTTCAGAATTACGTTGTTTCGGTAAGATTAAAAGATTCAGTATAGAATCTTCTTATATACTACTGCACTGACGTGTAATATACAGCAGCTACACACGACTGATATTTTATCACTGCTTCATGTATGAGGTTTTCACTACAACTTTGATTCAAAGAACAATGGGCAATCCTAAATACGTACAAGACAATATGCCTTTTCCCTTTGTAAGGCTCAGATAACGGATCTCGATTGTAACCACAACAACATTACTCATCACGCATTTCCAGTTAGATGGGGCTGAATCCTTCAGCTGCACTTGTCTGCAACTAGTTCCAATGCTCAACCTTTGAACTACTCATGGTCTACTCAATAAACTTTATTTTGCAGATAAGCAAGGATAAACTTAGAATGCAAAGCAACTAACATCAACGTATATATAGCGTTTGGTAACACTAATAAAGTTATCATATAAATGATATGACAATGGATAACAAGTAAAAATCTTCACTACACACACAGCATTTGAGTGCAATGTACTATCCAACGGCTATCATCGACCTCAGAAACGATATAAATGGTTAAAACATGTCATATTTTTCGGTTCATTTTCTGATTTCTCGACATTTTTATTCGTTCATGTTTGCATGCATTTTATGGACACGAAACTCCATGTCCTGAAACTCCGGGTTTGGAAGCAGGAGAGATACATATAATCAAATATGAATACCGATTTCATAGGCGAGGAAGTTTGACGGCTGTTTTGACCGCTTTTTTCCAGTTTCTGACCACTGTGCGCCATTCCATGGTTCGCTGTTTAGTCTGTGGATCATAGTAGTGCATCCATGTTCATCTCCGACTGCGCAAAAACTCGCCAGGGTTTTTGAAACTTTTGCAAAATGTCCTGTAACATCTGCACGCGTGTTCTCTTTTGGTCAGCATTCAAATATTTTGGGATCCAGTTGACACTGACCTTTTGCATGTCCAAATATTCTGCTATTATGACAACTACGCACTCACGCGATATTCCTACACACGCAGCAATGTTTTTAATCGATATGCACGTATCCTCCATGATCATGTAATGCCATTTGCCGTTTGCTTCCGCGATCAGTGCACTTGAAGGCCTGCCTGAGCGGAATTCGTCTTCAGTCTCACGATGACCAGTCTTAAAACGCCTCACCCACTTCGCTACTATTGTATCCAGGAGCGTGTTCCCCCAAAGTATCCTGCAAAGGTTTATGAATTTCCATAGACGAATTGTCTTGCAGCACAAAAAAACTTGATGACACTGCGAAGCTTATTCTTCTCGCATTTTCGTAGATCCTCCACCATATCTTCTTACAGAACCAGTAACAAAGGACATAACAATGATCATATACGGGATGAGAGGTTCACAATATGTGACCTTTCTAATCACTACAATATTATGTTTCACTTTTTATTTCTTCTTGGTGATTTCATGAATTTTCAAGCCCCCCTCGTATTGTAGAATATAATTCGACGCATATTTTAAAAACAATCACTCAATGATCACATGAATCTAGAAATTCCGTTTTTTCAAGTCGTTAGTTGTATTTACAAACAACGAAGTAGTACTACTTTTACTCGAACTAAGAGTTTTTACTTATGTCCTCAAATATGATCCAACAATACCACAAATTATTTTATAAGAAGGTTCATATCATATGGTGCAATTAAAAAATAATGTTATATGATAAAAGGAAAACGACTTTACAATTGAAGATATCTAATTTGTACACTATTATGTACATAATATATTGTATAAATTTTGCTTCATTTTTAAATCAATGCGCTATGTGTTGTTTCCTCAGAAGTAGCTTATTTTGGAAATGTATTTTTACTGAAATACATCTGTGAAGTTCCTTAACCGAAAGCAAGAGTATAGTCGATTTTTCGAATATTACTTTCACTGGATAATTTATAGTCTAATCTATTGTATTTTTCAAGATGAAAGTTATGTAATGGTCTTTAATGAAATAATTTTCTATATTGGATATTCTGTACCGTGAAAACAAACGAGGAGACAAAGCATTTGACAGCTATTAATCTATAAAACATAAATGTAAAATATTTATAACTATTGATGTGTGGGAAGTAATAATTTGACATTTTTGAATAACGTTCGCAATATTGACAATGTGATAGCAATTATATATAATAAATATTTTATTAATAATGTAAAACATTTATAAGTTAACAAGTGTTCATATTGTAATATTGTTTCTTGCCAATGTAAAATTTTAACAACGAATATCTAATATTTAAATCTGAGGAAGAAAAAAATACACATAAATATCTACACAATGGGTAGAAGTGTTTTACTAAGAGTCTTATTACTTAAAAAAGATTATTATGTAATTAAAGGAAAACGAGATTATATGTGTAACGTAAGTAAAACTACGATAGAAAATTACTTCTTGTTATGCACACGAAAAATATAATAATTGGGAAGTTAATATGAACATTTCTAACTTGAATGTTGTTGTCCTATTCTGATTTTAACTTATAATCTGTGATACTTCGTATATGTTAGTCTTTATGTAACTAAAGTAATCAAATTGGCTATAAGTCTATTGATATACAGCAATCGTAATTTTATATACGAATTTTGTTACTGTTTCTCAAATGCAACTGTCTGTTTAATGTCTGTTTGAAAGAAACACTTGAAATAAGACAATCATTACCAGAGTTACAACGAAATAACTCTAAAGTGTTTGCAAACATCAATATTTTAGAGGCGTTCGCTAATAAAGCAAGCAAAGCGAAAGTGAAATTGTACAAGATTATCTTAGTGCCTATTACCACGTTAGTAATACAAATACATAGAAAATAAGTTATAGCTATATTAAACTTATAATTGTTTATACAATTTCCAAAAGTATTGTTAATTAAGTATCACATCGTATCACGTTGAAAATTATGAACTGAGGTGTAGATTATATATTCATTTCTTCAATTTTACATTTCGTACTATTACGTAGCTGTCAATAGATTTGGTATAATTCGAATTACTTTTTTAAAATTTTAAGTTATCAGCTTTAATTAAATTGATGTCTATTTGTAATTAAATTAAAACCAACTGTAATTGAAAATCTCAGGCGCTATTGCTGCATTGTACTGCAATGAAGTGAAAAACTCAAGATTTAATAAAAAAGTTAATAAGCAGAATTGTCAAAGAGGGAGAAAATAGTATGAAACCGCGGTACACGTAAATCGGGAAATACATTGTTGGAAACACCAGGCCGTAATGTACACTCAAGTCCAAAATGATTGTCGTATATCTATAACTGTCTTCTTGTAAGAATATAATTTGATAATGTTTTTGCAGGATACTTTTAATACTGATACTATGTGTGTAGTCGGAAAATTTATATTTGTGGTAAATTTCATAGGAAAAGAATTATAAATACGAAATTTAGAATGAGTAAACCAAATTTTGCTAAGTAGAGAAGAAAGTTTTATTTTCGTTTCATTGTTCTTATTTACTGCTCTTTTGACATGAAATTTTCCACATACTTGTCTTTCCGATTATACACATTAGTGCTGTCGAAATCGGTTTTTGAAAAATCCGAAAACCGTTTTTTGAAAAAAAGTGAAATTTCATAAAACCGAAATGTCGGTTTTGAAAACCGCTTTTTCGGTTTCAGTTTTGAAAACCGCATTTGCTGTTTCGGTTTGGAAACCGCATTTGTTGTTTCGGTTTTGAAAACCGCTTTTGCGGTTTTGGTTTCGGTTTTCAAAACAACATTTGCGGTTTTCGGTTTTCAGAAAACCGTTTTTCTCAAAACCAAAACCAGCAAATGTCTAAAAAATTCGACAACACTAATATCAGGTAACGACGAGAAGACAGCAAAGAATCTTTCACCACTTCGGCTCACAGTTGCCAGATGGAGGGAAACTTCCCTCGGTATAGGGAAAAAAGGATCAAAATTTGCAGAGGGGAAAGAAGGTATTTTTTCTTAAAATGTCTTAAAGTGTAGAGAAATTCTTGTTGAGTATATTTTTACAATTGGCTGAATAAAAAAGTAAGTTTCAATTTCTCACAAAGAGGAACGGCCAAGGTGACGAGACGTCCCGTTTTAGCCGGGACAGTCCCTTTTTTCCACCGTAGTCCCATTTTTATCTGATTCTCAATAGGGATGCCTAAATGTCCCGTTTTTAAGCAAAAATTACCCAGGTCTCTAGTAATTATTATTCAAAATATAAATAGTCCATGCAAGTTCTACACCCTTCCGTACCAACACTCATTGGGAAGGTTCACCTGTGTCTGGAACTTCTGAATGATCAAATGGGAATTGAGTGTTCTGTGTTCAAGTGAAAATTTAGTTGGAATTCTGAGTGTTCAAGTAGTTAAAAGTATTGTTCGGTTGTACTTAAGTTAGAAACGGTGTGTTATCATTCTTACTTGTATATTTTGTAAATTGAAAACACTGCTGAGTCCAAAAATGTAATGTGGAAGTCAGATATATAAGCCCCCCTCCCGGTCGCCGATTAGTATATGTCCCGTTTTTGAAAGTAAAAGTTCTGGTCACCTTGGGCATGGCTATCATTATTGGGAAGTAAAAAGATACAGGATAAAATATGATCGGTGTTCCCTTCACGTATAAACTATTGCAGGTGTCTGGGACTTGCGACAAGAAACCAGACAACACATGCAAAATCACAACCTTCACATTTATCGGAGTGGCAACAAATCTACAATAAAATTGTGTATTGCGATTTAGATTTTCTTTCTTTCTTTCCTTTTCATTTTTTTAAAAAAAAGAGAGGTGGCGTTTTTTAACAAAAGAAAGAGTGGCAGTGCTATTTTTAAAAACAACATGGGGAAAGAGTAATAATAATATAAAAGATCTCAGTCTAAGTGGATGATATTTCAAATTGAATTTCATGAGTTGCATGTGTAGTGATCTTAAATAGGGATATACCATATTTTTTTATTCAGTTTAGTGTTGCCATATTACCCAATTTTAGCGGGTACCACCCGATTTTTACGTTCTACATAAACATACCACCCGCTTTTTTGAGATTGGAGAAAAATCTAAGACGACTTAGTTGATAAAGTGTTGGCATATTCAACGTAAACCGCTACACCTCTGACAATCTCAATTGTGATTGAGTTAAATTTGGACTCGCGCTCAGGCTCAGCTGTGGGCTATCTGAGCAGTGCGCGTGTACAAAGCCATTTGCTAATAAGCGATCTGCTCTAATGCACAATGGTTTTCTTTGTGTAGTTCAGATGTTTTTAATGTAATGTATTGGAGGTTCTATAGAAATTAATATTCGTTTCTAGTTGTTGTGACAAACATACTTGAATTATTCATGCCTTCATAAGTACAAGAATGCCGGACGACAATTTCAAGTGCGACTTTAAAGACTCATATAGAAGCGATTTTATGTTTCTTAGCCAGGGCAGAATTCAGTTTGAAGCAAAATGTACACTCTGGAAAACTCAGTTTTGTTTGAAAAGTAGGCTGCAAGGAAGGAAACTGGACCCCACCTGATGTTTTATATATTTCGTAAATTGGACCTCGAGGAACACGAATCTGAAGGGATTTTGACATTCCGAATTTCGAAACTAGAGATTTTAAAAGTTAAAGTTTAATATCGATAATATGTACTTACTTGCCACGTGCTGTTTGTCCACGAGCTTTCACGTGGAAAATGGCCTGAAACAAGGAGATAAGTTATCGCCATTATTATTTAACTTTGTTCTGGAATACGCTATAAGGAAAATCAAAGATAGCACCAGGGCCTAGAGTTGAACGGTATTCACCAGGTTATGGCATATGCTGATGATGTAAATTTAATAGGGGATGATAGGAGGGCCATACACAGAAATGCAGGGATCATATTAAATGCTTGCAGAGACGTGGGTTTAGAAGTAAATGCAGAGAAAACTAAATACATGGAAGTGCGTTAGGACGTTAATACAGCAAATTATGGATGCGCTAACATATTAAATAATACTTTTGATAAAGTGGATAGTTTCAAATATCTAGGAACAATATTAACAGATGAAAATCATATTCACGAAGAAATTAAATGTCGACTAAAAGCAGGGAATTCGTGTTACCATTCGGTTCAAAATCTCTTGTCTTCGCGAATTCTGTCGAGGAATTCGAAGCTTAAAATATATAAAACGATAATCATGCCTGTTGTTCTGTATGGTTGCGAAACATGGTCGCTTACTCTGCGAGAAGAACATGGACTGAAAATATTTGAGAACAAGATCCTGAGACGAATATTCGGGCCCAAGAGGAACAAGAATGAGGAATGGCGGAAACTTCATAACGAGGAACTACATAATTTATACGGTTTACCCAACATTGTTAGGGTCGTCAAGTCTAGGAGGCTTAGGTGGGCAGGCCATGTAGTTAGAATAGAAGACAATAGAAATGCTTTCAATCTTTTGACAGGAAGACCAATCGGAAAACGACCATTAGAAAGACCCATGCGGAGATGGGAGAACAATATTAAAATGGATCTCGCAGAAATAGGAATGCAAAGTACTAACTGGATCCAGTTGGCTAAGGATAGAAGTCAGTGGAGAGCGTTCCTGATGCGGCATTGAACCCCGGGGTCCATAGGCCATAGAGTTTGTTAATTGTTACATTTCTTCAACATTTTCTGATATACTCGTTTGAAAACTATGCTTTTTAGACCTTGACAAAGTGCTTTCTTTCAACTTGCCCTTATTGTTAATTGCAGAATTACCTAGAAATCCATATATTTAACTCAGAGCCTGTTAACAGCATAGGAAAACTTGTTCTTTGCACTATATAATAAGGGTATAATGGTACGTCAATTTTAAACGCCTGCAAAGTCTGCGAATTTTTTATATCTCCTTACTGTAAATGGGCGAGGTAGCGAGTAACATACAAATGAACGCAGCCAATTCATTGGTTGTTTATCAAACTGAAACCATTGTTGACGTATAGTAGGTATGGAAATATTATATTGAAATGGTAGTAGCAAATGAGCTCTAGACATAAGGGAAAAGCAAGTCACGTACAGCGTCATGTAATAATATCAAGAGATATTTTCTCTGGGATGTATGTCGTTACAATAGTTTTAAAATTACTCTGTAAATACATTTACAGGGAATGTCTATTGTTACACTTTCGTATGATAACCGTAATCTTATAATCTACTATATTGGATCAAAGCGAACATTTTAAACGTGAAGAAAGTCATTTGAAGTATTAAACAGGAGCAGGTCTTCTGAGCATGTTAGGAATTTACAATACTTAATATAGCAATTTATAATTTACAGCACTTAAAAAGTTCACAATTTTGGTGTTTGTATCAGATAACAGATGCCAAAACTGACAACAAACATACCTCTAGATTTACTTTGCACGGATTATAGTAAGCGACACCTTGGTGAGGAAATAGTAGTATTAGCCAGTTACGTTAGTAAAGTTCGTAGCAACAACGGAACCAATTTAGAGCCTGAAAGAAAGCAGATACCGTTTCAGAAAGAGACTTGTTTCAAAAAGCTCCAAAGTCATGTGAACCTTTCTTGAGAAATACCTATTGTGCTTATGTGTTTCTAATTTCATGAGGTTCCTGTATGTGTGTTTGAATCAGTATGTGCAGACAAAAATGACAAACGGAAGACGTTAGAGAATGCGTTAAACAATGAAACTATTGCCAAATATGTTACAATAGTTGTACAAGTATATTACTGTTTAATTAAAATTAACGAATACGCCAGAACAGGAAAAGTAATAGGAGAAAGCAATTTGGTTTCTAGGTGATGAAGAATCGGAGTTTTAAATAGGGTACAGTCTAAGTATTCTAGAGATATTTAACAAGAAGAGATCTTGGGAGCTGAAGGGAATACTCACACAACAGATTAAAATAGTATTGATAAACATGAACACACCATAGATTTCGTTAGATACATCATTATAGTTAGTACAACGTAAGAAAGACAGTTTCTTCTCATTTGGCAAGGAATATTAATTGTACGACATAACATTTAAAACCAGGGCAAAAATATGTGCGACCTATTTCGTATTAATGAATAGACATTTCAGCGTGTTGTTAAGAAACATTGTCAAGCAACATCACTTGAAGACAAGAGTTATTTTCACCAACAACATTATATCGTTCTGAACGTGAAATACTTTCGCAAATTCTTCTATCAGGCAGTGATCTGCAAAGAGAGGCTTTCATCGCTAGCCTGATATAAGATATGAACAGTTGAAGGCCTCGGAGACTACGGAAGGTACACGAAGTTCACCATGATTTTGATTTTTGATTTCAAATATGTCGGTAATAATGTGTAAAGTAACTTACTACTTAAAATGCACCGACTGACATTTCTGGATATAAGAAGCTAAAACAAAACACATTGAGATTAGAACATTGTTTATGTGTGCTATGACACTCTTCTACGCAATCATGTAATTAATTCAAGAGAGAAATAGTGGCTAAAGTGTCCAATGGTCTTCAGGAACAGATTTAAGTAGTACCTGTAACACTGACTGCAGGCTTTAATACATATGCAGACTCTTTCCACTCAGCACATGACAACATCAATATCCGTATAATATTACTTAAATTAAAAGAATGTTACGTGGATTACTATTGTTGTAATGTAGGTAACATGGGTTTACTTAAGATAGGTAGCTAGGCATCATTAGTAATCAATAAATGCAACACACAATACCTTCTCCTGAGAAACTGTTGAAGTGCAACATATTCCAAAACGGACTATCGGCAAATTCAGTGATTGTGTAGTAAAGAACAAAAACTTTCAATTAAATATTCCATTGGTACGAGATACAGTTGATAATTTGCATTCATTTATATACGAGGTGCTTGTGTATTCTAGCTTAATATGAGTCCTTTGTTATGTATCTTTTAATTCGAAATAAATGGATAATCAGATTGACTGTTTCAGGTACACTAGAAGTACTAAAGTATGGTTTTAAGATACCTTGGCATTCGATGTTTGACATTTCTGACCTTGCATTTTATATCATGTCCTCATCGTGCACTAAAATTTTTATTTTTGCATTTAATAAATCCTAATGTCCATTTTTATTATATGGGAAATTTTCTAGGTAAAATATTATCTTTGGAGCTATTTTTATTGTCAATGTCGACATCTGTTATCTGCTTTCACTGTGAATTTATTAGTGTTCTTAGTACTCTAAATTATAAACCATTTCAGATATGAAAAAGCTAATTAATGTACTAAATTCTTCGGAAAGGCTTTTTATTGAAAGACATGATACACCACATGACCTTAATTCTATTTTAAGAAGTTGACTTTGATCGAATATGGCAGATATCAAGATAGCAGTTGTGTTCAGGAAGTGCTACAAAGGCAGGCCCAGTAAACCGAGTTACATAATTGACATTAAAACTGTTGTAGAAATATATGTCTCGGAGAAAATTTCTCTTGGAATTATTACATAATAGTGTACGTTGATTGTTTACATTCATGATTCCAATTGCATTATTCACATTTCTAGTGCTATTTGTACAGAAAATTTGCGTCAATATATTATATTCATGCATACTATAGCAGTAGATGTTTAATTGTGATTACCCACCAGTGAAGTTTTGAAGTCAATTGATTAGTAAACAAAAGTAACTTGATTGTATATAACTATGTTTTATTTGACAATGATATAGGAAATGCATTCATGCATTTGTGTTTTAGTATGTCTTGACTTAAATACATTCTTCTCCTTCTTCATATAACAAATATTATTCTGCTTTTATCTCCTTTATACAAATCGCAAAATAATAAACATCGTGACGTTTCAAAGCATGACACAGCAAGATGTGCAAAATTTCAATATGTGAGAAGCAAAACATCTGAGCATAAAATCAATGAATAATACTATTATACAAATGTGTATGCAGTAATGCAAGGCGTTTCATTAGATTTATATATTACTTGATATTTTGTTATGATCACAAGAAAAAAAAAACAATATTTACAATTTAAGCTGCAATCTTCGCTACTAGAATGTAAGAGTTTTGTAAATTTTAGTACATTTAAATTTAGCGTTGGAATTGTGTTTTTCATTAAGGACATAACACAGAACATATGATAGCTTTACTGCAAAATGTCGGAATTGCATAGACTTTAGAAATTGAATTAATTTTAAAAGGTAAACTAGTTTACATAGGACATAACTTTTTTATGTGCAAGAAATATAAAATGTGAACAAAGAAAGTGATTATGCTATTTTTCAGTTATTTTAGGTAACCATAGAAATGTCAGTCACACCCAGAATATTTATCTTCATATTATTAACATGGGAAATATATGAATCCAATGCTTCAGGTAATTTATTTTACTCATGTTTCATTTAAAAGTAAATAACTAACGGATTAAAATTAGATTGCACAAACATTATTGCATAATACTGAACATGATTTACATTTTTAAATCGCAAGGAAGAAACAACTTGTTTCTGTTTTCTTAATGTCTATAAATACTAATATCATTTACTTGTTTCTTGAACTACTTTAAGAAAACTGTGTTTGTTTTACTGTTGTAGTAAGTTCAAATATATTTTCCTAAACTAGCTTTGTACTTTCTGAGAGCTATAATTAAATGTCATTTGAAGCCGAAATTAATATTCTTCGTTTAGGAAGTCTGGTTAGACATACGAACATTACGTTTGAAAATAATTTAGAAATCATAATTTTCCTAATTTTAAAACGTGTTTAGCTAAGTTTGTTGTTGATGATTTTTTTCCTTTCTGTATGGAACAGCTTTCTTCTTGATTACACACAACATTGTAGGCACTGAGTTTGCAGTAATTTGAATAACGATTATTCGCTGAAGCTGTGAGAAAATAGAACGAGAAATGAAAGCAAAAAAGATTAAAATATCAGAAATACTGAAACAAGTGCTAACGAATGTTACATTACTTATTTATCTTCGGAATATTAAACTGAATGATGCGATGAATGTTATGTTCTAAAAAAACTTTCTTCTAAACTTTGGGACCTATTCAGTACGCTTATACACTACTATCGTAAACATGATTCATTTTGCTTATTAATTCAACCAAAGTAATTACCTGCGAATCCAGATACTGACAATTGTTCTAGAAATGTATCAGGCAAATACTTCACCACGAGTCTGGAACTTATTACAAGTATAAATAAAACTTTTCTGATCAGAGTGTATACACTTTATTAAATTTAAAATACTGTGTTATTGTTTTGACAACTTAACGTTATCTTCATCAAACACTAACTTAGATGAAAATAAAGTTATCTTATGTAAACTGTAATTGTATTTTAACTTTAATAAATATGTGTTCATACTCTGATCACAAAAGGTTTCGCTATTCTTGTAGATACATATTATGTAAAAGAATAATAGGTCTGGAGTTGTGATGTTGCAAAAGATTTGTAAATTATAACAGGCGTATTTCGTTTTAGAATTTACTAATTGTAAGGCATTTTATTGAACTATTCTGTCAATTAGGGTAAAGAATTGATGACCACGGGAAACTAAATGCAGCATTAAGTGATACTATACAAGATGTACTCAAACACACGAGAAAATACAAACGCTGGAAAAATCAATATAGAACATCATGTTTATCTTCTCATCGAAATATGAAATTAAGTACATACTTTTCTTTAGAACTGTGATGAGGAAAACTACTGAGAATCAACATTTAAAAACGTTTTACCAATAAATTGATATATCTTTCGATCTATTTATATATCCATTCTTTGAGATTTTATAGCGAAAATTTGATGGAATAAATGTATAAACGAAATAAAATAAATATATATTTTTAAACTATCAGAGATGCTAATCGATAAGAGCTGAGGTGCCATACAACAAAACCGGCAGCTTCACATGTTGTTGTATCGGTTAGCGTTCTACTCAAGGCACGTATTTTTACACTTAAAGTACGTAATATTTTGTAAACAATTGAAACAGTTTAATTTATTCCAGTGTTGGCTCGTACTTTAAAAATTAGTTTTGTTTAGTTAAACATCATGGCTAATCTAGAATGTATCTTACACGACTGATTATATCTAATTTAACAACTTTACATACATTTGTTTAATAAACAGAATGTAGTGAAAAGTTTTCAAGAATTCTGTCAGAAATAAAGGTTTACGTTTAAAATTTTCTAGTAAATATGTTCTGCTGAAAATTATATAATTAATCACCCTCATAAAACAGAAAATTAGTCTAATTGTAGACATCTATGTATATTTCTTCTAACTTCTTTTCTGAAAATATATAACATGTTTGAGTCTCTCGATATGAAAGTCTTGTTCCTTAGAAAGCAATGTATAAACAGGATCTATCCTTATATACTTGGAGGTTGTTATTGGAATTACATTCGTAACTGAGATTCAATATGAAATATCTCAGATGAAATATCTCTGGGAACTAAGGGATAACAAAATAACAAGAGAGAGAGAGAGAGAGAGAGAGAGAGAGAGAGAGAGAGAGAGAGAGAGAGAGCATTTCCTAGAAGTTCACAAATACTTTGAAGGAAATCACATCTCAAAACTTTTCTCAATGAAAGAGGAGTAAATTAGTAAGTAATCAAATGTTAAAGTATATGACAATATTGTTTAAAAGTTGTGAAATGTTTCAACATATATATCGTTTGGTGTGTTAGCATACGTTATATCTAGTGGTTTTCTTAAATATGTAAATATACACGTACTTATTTTCACTTTACTGTAGTATTGTGGAAACTTTAAATTATATTAGTATTAAAATAGAATTGGAACAGTAGCACTAATTTCTCATATAAGCGCAACTAAATTTTATAAGATGTATTTAATAATTAAAAATTCGCTTTTAAGTAAATTTCATTCAAGTTTATTGAGAAGTAAAACACATTAAAAAGAACATTACTCACTATTAGATACATTTGTGTTCTTAAATTTCATCGTTGGGTATATAAACACTATTGATTCTCTCAAATCTATTTTAAGAGTATTTCAATCATTAATTATGTAATCGTACTCTTATGAACACACTAATTGAAAGAAAAGCATAAGTTCATAATATGTAGTTTCTTGTGACACAGTAGAGCATACATTAATATTTATCAATATAAACTCTCTGAAACAATACTTACCTACAAATACTTCTTTGATTGAGATCAACTCATACATATTGCTGACCCTAGACAGACTAGGAAAAATTAAAGTCAGTGTAGAAATTAAAAAAGAAACATTTGAAATTACTTCAAGGTAAATCTTGCTACAAATTCAAATTTTTGTTTCGTTATATAGTGTTGTATTCACCGTTCCAAAACACCGTTCCAATACTTGAAATCAAGCTCTAGCGCAAATACCTCTTCGTAGTATTAGATGAGCATAAGTTTTGTACTAAAAGAGCAGATAATCTATATGCTTCTTTTCCGCAACGAGATATTAATAATGCGATTGAGAAAATAAATACTGAGTTAAACAAAATCAGCGACTGGTCTACGGCTCATGGGTTAAAATTAAATGCAACAAAATCGCAGTGCATCTTAATTGGCTCTCCAAGAATTATCTCTTCTATTAATATCTATCAGCTTCCGAATATAAAATTGTCCAATACTTTTATTCCATTCTCCACAACTGTCAAAAATTTGGGAGTCATACTAAATCAAAATCTCTCCTGGTCAGATCAAATAAATTGAGTTTGTAAGAGAGCATTTGGTGCCCTGCATACGTTAAATCGACTAAGAAATTTCTTACCAATATCTCTGAAGATCAAACTTGTCAAGGTACTGGTGTTTCCACATCTTGACTATTGCGACTCAGTCTATTCTGATCTAACAGAAAATCAATCAAAGCGCTTGCAAAGAGTGCAAAATGCATGCGTTAGATTTATTTTCAATATAACTTACAGGGAACATCTCACATCCTTTTATAAAAACCTGTCATGGCTGACGTTAGTTGGAAGAAGAAATTTACATAATCTTACCCTATTGTACAAAATACTTACTACGTCAGAACCATCGTATCTAGCCCGTAGATTTTTATATTTATCAGACTTTCATACTAGAAGCACAAGATCACAAGATAATTTCTTGCTCTCCATACCCAGTCACAATTCTGATTCATGCTCAAAATCCTTCACAGTAAGTACTACACGCCTCTGGAACAGTTTACCTCAATTAATACACAACGTTTCCACAGTTGCCAAATTTAAAAAAAAATGTAAATTCCCTTCTCTTAAGTAAAGATAAGGATACTGGTAGCTCATGAGTCATCTTCGTTTTACGAGATTATTAATAACCCACATATGAACACACAATCAATAGGTAACCTATGTTAATTTGTACAGCTTATATATTCATAGTTCTGGTACCGCTATATGATATATGCATTTTAAGTTTCTCCATGTTATTTTTGTTTCCTATATTGTATATTATTTTCAATTTTCGTTTTTCAAGTGTTTACCTATTTTTTATTTAAGTAGTATATTCTTCTTTTTATGTGGTTCAATAATTTTATTTTGTAATTGTTAATATTTTCTATGTATTGGTGCTTTTTTAAATAAAAAAGAACATATGCACGTGGTTAAGTGCTCGGAGAAGGCTGCAGAGCCTTAACTTCGCCACGTAAAAGAAGTCATAAATAAATAAATAAATAAATAAATAAAAGATTTAGAAGACCTTAAGAAAAGTTGAAAACTCACATAAACCAAATTAAACAGATAGAAGTTTCAAGTTAGTGCTCAGAATCTGAACTACATGCCATTCTAAAGCTAATTAGCTTTTAGTTAATACCTCTCGATAATTGAAATATTAATAGCAGTATTACGGTGGTTAAATTATTTTGAGGAACAGGTAATAATATTGTTGGTTATAATATTATAACTGTATCAAACTTGCATCAATTTTTATGACTGGTACCTTTTTATTTAAAAATAATAGCCAATGCCACCTATAATAGGCAAAACTGCAGACATTCATTATGTAATTTGTTTGGAAGTTTAGGTCCATTACAATGTAAATAATAAATTGCAGTTGTATATGACAATATGAAGTATTCATATTCTATATTTTTATTTTAGGTATTAGTTTGATGGCAGGTATATTACTTGGTATAGGTAAAGATATTCAAACTAGAGGTACGTAGTAAAGGTATTGCCTGTTTGTTTAATTCGAACCTTTTTGTTTAGTTTTTATCTTGTCGTTTGAGGACATAAATATGAGTCAGAAAATTTGAATTTAGCTTCTGATTATGATTTATTGATACTAAAACTAAATGAACATCGTTCATTGGGAGCAAACTTTATATAAATCAAATTAATTGTAAAGCATTGTATGTGAATTTAATGTTGAAATGGATAGTTACTAAAGTGGAAATAATTTTTTATCAACAAAAATATCAACGATTCTTATCCTTCTATATCAGTGATATTCATTATGCTAACTATGTACTATATGATCACCATATAAGCAGAATCATGTATTAAGTTAGTTAAGACTAGAGCTATTTTAATTTTAGAGCAAACATAAACCTTGATCTGAAAACGCATCACTATCCCTTGAAAAATATAGATTCTTCACTTACTAATTCCATTCTCCATTTAATATAATCTGAAAAAGGAAACTTATTTGACTAACAACGGTGGATCTACCACTTAAATATCCTAGCCTCAGATAAAATTATTTTTTGTCGTTTGATTAGCAGAAGTGAGCAAAAAGAACAATGTCCTACAAAAATTAGGATCATCTCCAGCTGAATACAGAAAAATATGACAGGTATGAGTAATACACAGAATATAACACTATTTTGACGTAACTCTATCAATTTTTCAAAGATAATGGCACATTTGTATAGTTTGAGTTTACAGACATTATCGTGTTGAGTTGTAGTAAAAAATCAGGCAAATATTATACAATTAATCAAATCGTAGTTGTACAACACAGTGTACTGAAATCATTGAACCGCTGTTACCTTGAGATTAGGTGCCCAGCGTATTATATGCTGGGCACATGAATATTTTTGTTTACCTTAAAAGGTATGCAGTCACTTATTTCTGTTTCTTGACATCTAAACTTACCCACAACTATACACCTAATGTCTTCTTATATTTCCCCGTCAATAGCAAATATCAAGCACTTATTTGCAGAGATTTTAACTCACTTAGAAATTACTTTCTATATAGACACTCATATTTTTATTTAAGGTTTAAGTTAAAAAAATATACAATACAACCAATACGTATTGCGGGTAATTATATGTCGCAATAGCTATTGGAATAGTTTAAAGATATTATAGACAGAGGAAAGAAAAAGGTATTTTATATTAATTCCTTCACTTTCATTAATGGTAATCCACTGCTTTTGTGCAGAGAAAGTAACACAATCATTTCTATAGTCTCAGCTGTTTTCGAAAGTGTTCTACTCTCTGAGCTATGTTTATTTAGTTGATAATATTATACAATCATTAATTTTGTCTTTTCAAAGGATATTTTTGAAACTCTGAAGTAATTGCAAAACTTTTAAAGTAACTTAGAGATAAACTATTTTATTCTTAGCATAATTTCTTAGATACAAATATATACTATTCTCACTTCACAGATAGAGAGTTTAAAAATAATTCTCAGACTGAAGGGAACACTGTAATTGATCCACAGTCTGTAGGTATGTATATTTTTACTATAATATAGTATATTCTATAAAACAATGTCGTCAGTATTAACTGATATTAGAGTGTTTAGTAAATTTTATTTAAATTTGTTGTTCAATCTAGTCTTAGAACAGAATAATGATGATGTGATGATATAATGATGTGATGATAATGGTATAATGTAGAATATGTCACAAGTTTGACGACAAATTTTGGATTTGTATAATGTATTTTACAAGTATGTTATTAATTTTAAAAGTAACTAATATGATTTAAACTAGTTTACATGTAGTTTAGTTATTTTAGATATCAAACAATATAACACAGGAAGCTACAAAATGCAATTATGTTTATATTATTTTTAGTCATTGCTGCTAATGATGTAGATAATAGCTTAATTTAAGAGCAAACTTGAAATAAATGATTTTATTTTCTAACATTATCACTTAGATTGAAATATATACTTTCTCATTTCCTAGCGAGAAAATTTCGTTCTCATCTACCATATCAGCTCGTCTTCAGCGATTTTAACTAAAATAGGAATTACTTCCCGCATACACACACTAATTATATTTTTATGGGTGTAAACAGAATACTGTATAACCAATACCGTTTTGTGCATAATTATATGTTACCACAGCTATTGGAATGATTTAAAGAGTTTTTAGACCAAAAAAAACTGAAAAAAGTAATTTACATTAATTGCTCTGCTTTCATTAATAGTAATGTAGTGCTCTTCCCCAGGAAAACTAACAAAAACATTCCTTTGGTCTCATCTGTATTTTCACAAACGATTTACACTTTTCTCTATGTTTACTTATTTCATAATATTATACCCACATTAATTTTATTATATTTCTAAATATCTATTTAGAAACTGTATAAAATAATAATAACGTTAGGAACAAACTTAGAAGTAAATTACTTTATTGTTAATATCATTCCTGATATATATATATATATATATATATATATATATATATATATATATATATATATATATATGTTATCAACACTTCACAGAAAGAAAATTTGAACATAATTCTCAGACTGAAAGGAAGGCTATAATTAAACCACAATCTAGAGGTATGTACATTTTTACTATAATGTATGGTCTATTCTGTAAAACCATCTTATCAGTATTAACCTCCTCAGACCTGGGGTATCATATGTGATACCTTGGATTTTGCGTCGTGTTTTGAAACGTTCTCAACGAATAAAGTTGTGCTTGTGGTATCACCAACTATACGGCGTGCGCTCTGTGATCGTAAATTGTTATGTTGGTTTTGTGTGGTTGTGAATCCTGCAAGAGGCAAAAGAATGGCAGGAATCTCTGGACGAACACATGTGAAGAGTTCTCCTGGTACGTTTCACTTATTTCATTATTTGTAGTTGATATTACTGAATAATATTTACGTTCCATTCTCTTACAAGAAATGTCATATCTTTTTATGAAAGGTCATATAAGTTATTACATAATAATAGTAACGAACAATGAAGGTATAGAATATGATATCTTAGGTCACAACCGATACAAATGTAGTTACAGGAGGGTGTTTTATATTTACAAATGTAATTACAGAATCCAACTGAGTATTTCAGTAGACACTTCGGAGATTACTTTTTTGAAGATGTAACTACAATTTCCGGAATTTTGGGAAATCTTTCAATATAACGCTATAACCGCTACCAGGTTATAGAAGTATTTTTGTGGACGCCCTGTATATTTCCTGAAGACAGTGATTATTATTTTCGATTTATACTTTATTCTGAAACGCACATAAGTTCTTTCTTTGGTGGGAATTGCTTCTTTCCCACAGAATTGGACAAAGAAGTCTTTCATCATTTTTTCATATATATATTTAAAACATTGCTTTTGCTGAGAACATTTCAGTTAGTGATTAACCATTTCAGTGTTTCTCCCTGACTTATTATATGCACAGTATATATTCTATAGTTATTGCGAACTGAATTAAGTGCTTTCTTTAATCGCTTATTTAAACATTATAATAGATTAGAGAAATACGGGTTGACGAGATGTTTCAGCAACCAAAGTGGCACCAATTGCGTTGTTTCGTAGTTCGTTATCTGTACTTTCTCACGCCAGTGTTATCGCCGTGTCTAGTGCATTATAGGCAGTTGATTAAAATTAACATGAATTGTTTTCCGTATTCTGTTTGTATGTGCATACAGGTGAGTTAACTGAGTGATTTTTGAAATGAACTGCCAACACTTTTCCGTTTACCATTGCAACCCGTAGCTTGAGCTTGGATGCTCAGGGAGTTTGACTCCAGGTCTGGATGACCGTCTGATCGTCCGTGAGGTTTTCGAGACGAGACACCCGAACCTCTGGGCGCCTAATGCTCATCTCATTATTGAGACCGACGAGCGATTTTGAAACAGTTTGTAACCTTTCTTGGAGAGGTTCTTCATCGTCCTGTCCAGGTAAGTTAAAGTATCAGGAGTATACTTATTGGTAGTACCACGAGCCACGGACAGCGAACAGAATACGGAGTGGTTACAAATAAATGGAAGCCCGAACAGCAACCCAAACTCCTGCCGGTTACAAATAAATGCCGCCCGAACAGTGACTCAAACTCCAATTAGTTACAACGCTACAAGAGATCTAAACTCTACTTGGTTGTTCTATTGCAATGAACCTATTCGGGCTATCAAGCATCAGAATGTTGTGGGACAGATGAACTAAGATACCGCTTGTGTCCGACAATATTAGAAGAGACAGTTTTCTCCAGCTCAGAAAAAATCTCAAAGCTGTGGACGATGATTTAGTTACACCTCACTAACGTGAAGAAAACAGGTTATGGAGAATACGCCCAATGGTGTCCCAAATTGCGAATGCGTGTAGAGAAAACACAAGATCTAAACATGTTTCGATTGACGATTAATTTTTTTTCATGCGAATGTAGCTATGAAACAATACATAAGAGGAAAGCCAAATCCAGTTAGACTAAAGGTACTTATCGTCTGTTCACGGAACGGTTTGCCCTTCGATCTGTATTGTATGAGGGGAAAAAGCAATATTGCTTCTAATATTTTACAAAATCGGGAGACACTTGATGTTGGCAGGTGTGTTGTTCTTAAATAGTGAGACAGTTTATCATATAACACAGAATTATCCACCGACCGATATTTTACGTCCACCCCTTTATTGGACATGTTATCTGACAGAAATATTTTGGCAACAGGAACAATAATGAAATCTCGCATTCCAAAATATGTGCTTTTGAAGACTCACTTGCAACTAAAATCGAGGGTAGAGGCAGCTACGATCAGGTGGTTGGAAACGATGATAAGGTAGTAATAGTAAATTGGTTCGACAATCGATCTATGCTCTTTGTTTCTTCGAATACTGGGGTGAATCCTGTAGATGAATGTCGCCGTTGGTGTAAAAAGAGGAAAGAGTATGCGCAGGTTCCAAGACCAGCAATTATCAGGAAGTACAATGTTTATTTTTGCTGTGTTGGTATGTTAGATCATGTAATATCCAAGTATCGCTTTAAATCAAGGACAAAAAATGGACTGTAAGATGTATTTTCACTTCGATGTTTTGGCAGCAGCAGCGTGGATTGAATACCGTGAAGAGGCTAAACACCACCAAATGTCAAGAAAAGACATTTTTCGTTACTATGAGTTCAAGTTATCAATTGCACAACAATTGATACTTGATACGGATTCTGCCGCTGAAGCACGTTCAACAGAGGCTTCCAGTGGTGAAAAAGACGTTAGAGGGAAAAGAAAACAGAGGCAAATTCTTCCTGTGCCTCCTCAGAAAGGAAGAATGCGACATTCAGAATATATGTCAGGATATAATCTTGAAACACAGGCTAGTAGGTCAAAATGCAGGATGGAAAATTGCAAGGGGTTAACATTTGTACGATGCTCATCTTGTCACATATACCTCTGTTTTACCAGTGGAAGAAATTGCTTTGCTGTATTTCACAAAATATAAAACAACATACGAAGACAACTTGAAATTATAACTAAGACAACAGTTAATAATATTCAGTGTAACGTTTTAGAAATAAGAAAACTGCTTAATTTTCTGGATTTATTATTGGAACACTATTATAATAAGTGCATATTGTAATATTTAACTTGTTTATTTTATGTATTTAGAATGTAATAGAAATTTAAATATTGTATAGACGTGTAACCACAACATTGTTTCTTACTATTTTCACCATTTACATGCACAACTTCCCATCTAACTTGGAGGCAAAGAATTCATGTATTTGCTTGGTTAAGACCTAAGGTATCAAATATGATACCTTACTGTGTGATGCACCCAGAGCGTTGATACACCAAATGTCCACATTTTCTTACTTTTTGATCATGAATGACCAATTTAATTACAGTCTTATAAATTTTTACCTGCTATCACAGCCTCAGGTCTCAGGAGGTTAACTGATATTAGAGTATTTAGTAAATTTTATTTAAATTTGCTATTTAAAGTTGTATTATGTTAATGATATAACACACCATATGTGACAAGTTTAATGAAAAATATTGGATTTGTATAAAATGTTTTACAAATATGTCATTAATTTTAAAAGTAGCCAACATCATTTAAACTAGTAAACATGTTATATATTCTTTTAGAGTATCAAACAATAGAACAGGAGAAGTTACAAAATGGAATTATGTTTAAAATATTTCTTTAGTCATTGCTGGTAATGATGTAAATAATAGCTTAAATTATGAATAAACTTGGATGTAAGTGATTTTGTTTTCTAGCCTTATTATTAAGATACTAATATATACTATTCTCATTCCCTAGCGAGACAGTATTATCCTTATCAACCAGTTCCACATCACGGTATGTAAAGTCATCTTATCACAATTAGTTATATGAAATTATAATATTGTTCTAAATGTGTTAGTCCTTACATATATATATGTTACCGTCAGAACCCGAAATTAGGTAAAACTAGAATTTCCTAGTTAAAACTAGTTTTCTCAAAGCCGTTTCGAAAGAACTAGTATTAACTAGTCAATACTAGAATATACTATGTTAGTTAGGTAATTCTGGAATTAACGAAAAAGACTATATAATGTGAATCATATACAGTTTTTACTAGTTAAAACTAGTTCTGACCAAAATGGATCAGTTAACAGTGTTTCTGCAAGTTCGGACTTGCTCCTACTGGGAAAGTATTGTTTTGTTTTCTCTCAGTCTGTTCGGAGCCTTTGTAAAGTGTGCAGGTGCGTCTCTCTTGTCGTGGCTACGCGTGTGTTAGTGTTTCGGGAAGTGTGAGGTGATTATCCGTTGTAATGAGTCAGTCCGATAAAGAAACAATTTTGAAGGAAAGATTCTTCAAAGAAATTATTCGTTTGGAAAATGAAAAAGACAGTCACTATAATGCAATGACCAAGGACGTTTACTATAAACTTTTAACTGAAGTTGAAGAGGCAAAATCTGCTGCAAAGAAAACACCTTTACAGTTCAGACGTTTAAAACGGTTTAATATTTTGGAAATTTGTGAAACAAAAAAACTGGTGTAGAATAGTGAGCCTGTGAAGTACTACTTACCTGCCGAGGAGATCTTTGATGTTATTGAAGCATCACATGTTGCTGTGGGACACGGAGGTCGAGATAGAATGAAAGCTGGAACTTCTAGGAAATATGCCAACGTTACGACTCAAATGATAAATATTTTTCTGTCAATGTGTGAAACATGTCAACGGAAGAAAAGTATGAAAAAGAAGGGCTTTGTTTCTAAGCCAATACTTCACACAGAAATGAACAGCCGATGTCAAGTGGACCTGATAGACATGCAAGCACACCCTGATCGTAAGTTCAAGTTTATCATGGTATACCAGGATCATCTGACGAAGTTTGTCTTACTGCGAGCGCTGCAAACCAAAAGAGCTGAAGAAGTAGCCTACCAACTGACAGACATATTTTTGACATTTGGTGCCCCCTGCATTTTACATTCTCATAATGGCAGAGAGTTTGTTAATTCTGTCATCAAGAAACTAACGACACTCTGGCCTGAGTTAAAGTTAGTCAACGGAAAGCCCAGGCACAGCCAAAGCCAAGGGCCGGTAGAACGGGCAAATCAAGATATAGAAAATATGCTTGCCTCGTGGATGCATGATAATAAAACAACAAACTGGTCAAATGGTCTCCGCTTTGTTCAGTTTATGATAAATCGAGCTTATCATTCCGGAATAAAACAGTCTCCATACCGTGCGATGTTCGGCATTGAGCCAAGAGTAGGACTTACGACTTCAGCACTGTCATCAGATGTTCTCCAAAACATAAACGATGAGGACGACCTCATGAGAATTATTGAGAACATGAATGAGCGCCTTAGTGAACATGAAACATTTGATGAAGGAGAAAATGAGGCTGGTCCTAGTGCGGTTGATATCACATCATCCAGGAAAGAAGCACGTGAAAATTTGTCAAAGCAGGCCAAGAAAATGAAACGTATTTCTGATGCCACCCATCCACCTGTTGAAGTGGGAGATAATGTCATAATACCAATCCCGGAAGTGGACAGAGCAAAGGCGGATTTTCGGAATGTCATTGGAGTTGTTCTAGAAAAAAAATGATGATCTGCACAAGATTGGAACCAAGGATGGAAAGCTGGATAAATTATATTGCAGGTAAGTTTTCTGTCTTTTATGTGCTCCTTATTGATACAATTTGTATTAACGTCCTAAACAAGCTAAGGAGCTTCTAACGACGGGACCTACAGGTTAAAGTGGGATCCGAACCATTGCTCGGGTTTGCATCCGAGGCGGAGGGCTCCCAGCGGGATTTAGAGGCCGCGACCACGCCCGCAGAAGGCCTTAAGCATTTTCATTTAAGGCCTTTAAGCATCTCTGGTACACACCGGGATGGGGTACGAGATAGCATATGGGAAGGAAGTTGGTTAAGGCCTAGTTTTATAGGTACTATCACATTCTTTGATTGGTATGAGAGGGATAAAAGCTGGAAATCCTCAGTCAGGGTGGTAGGCCGCTGGACGCGAACTTGCGACCTTCCGAATGCGAAGCCAGCACTTTACCAACTGATCTTTGGCCGCTCGGTAATTAAGAGCTATATTGTACATGTAACGCTGTTGACTAAGCTCCCCACCACTTTCTTTTCTTTCTTTCTTTCTTTCTTTTTCTTAAGATTGTGGGAAGTTGTAGGTCACTATCACAATTTTGGATAGCAAGCAAGATAGAATTTAGTAAGTCTGTGATCTGAAAGGATTATTCCTGTAAACAACTTATTTTTTTGTTTAGATTTTTGAGTAGTCAGCGTGTGGCATCATTATTCACAGCTATTCAAATGTCTATACAGAAAGTAGATTGTTTACAGCGCTGATCCTTTTAGATCATAGAATTACTTAAATTCTGTCTTGCTTGCTTTCCAAAATGGTGATAGTGACCTACAACTTCTCACAATCTTCAAAAAACGGAAAAATTAATGGGGAGGAGCTTGGTCAACACCCTTAACCATAGATGTTAGTGTTTTATACGTATCTGTAATATTATTATTAACCGAAATAATGATGGATTCTTCACATCATTTTATGTCAAAATAATTTTCTGTTATAATGTCTATTATGTTTTTCCGGAACCGATTTAATAATGTGTAATCCATCTGTTGTTGTCTGCTGTGTACTCACCAGTAGATTGATAACATGTCACGAACTTGACCCCGGTAAAAGACTGTTGTTTAGCTTGTGAAACCGGTACTCGTGAAATGTGCTTTAGTGCATAGGCGTTTTTGTAGGAAATACGCAGATTAACTACCGGTGTTTCTCTGAAATACTAATTATGACGAATGTGGAAATTGTGCGTTAAAATACATTATTATTTTGTTTTGAAAAGTCATTATTATTTTTTATATAAGTGATTCAGGATTCCCACACCATGTGATTAAACAAAATGTGTCTGTTGTAGGTCTGAATTCGACATTTGCCACGAGCAGTTCCTGACACCAGTCGAAGTACCAGATCCTGAAATTTCGTTGAGAACTGCAGCCAGGAAAGCAGCATTAACCCCACAAGGGTTCACACGTTGTGTGTGCAAGAAAGCATGTATTTCGAAAAGATGCTTGTGCAAGAAGAAAGGTTTTCTCTGCAACTCAAAATGCCATGATAGTTTACCTTGTGGTAACAAATAGAAACATTTCAGATGTTTTAGCAATAAAAACGTTTTTCTTTGTATTTCATAATAAATATACAATATTACGTCAGTAGATTGGCTTTGGCACCACCGAATTGAATAAGTAGTAGTGCAATAGTAGTGTGTATTTTACTTGTGCTAACATACAAAAGCATTTCAGATATTTCTGCAAAACGGAAGTCTTTTCTGTGTATTTCTTAATAAATAAGTGTTTCTATAGAATTGTATTTGAACGACAAGGATTCACATATTATGCATGCAAGAGGCCTTATATTTCGCAAGGTACTGCAAAAACAAAGGATTTCTATGATATTGTGAGTGCCATAATAATTTTTAGAAATATATAGAAACATTTATGATGTTTGTGCAAAAGAAAAGTTATTTCTAAGTGTCTTAATAAATACATTTCTTCAGGTTTCACTAGTAATATTGTATTTTAATGAAAATAAATAGTAAACTACGTATTCTTAATAAGCGTTGTCAATTTTACAATTCACTAGTTAATACTGAGTTAATACGAAAGGCTGACGAAACTAGTTTTAACTAGGGTATTCTGGTTTCTACAGATTTCGGGTTTTGACGGTAACACATTTCAGTTAATACTAGTTTTGACTAGTAATAACACGTTTTAACTAGAAGGAAAAATAGTAAAAACTAGAACTACCTAACTAACATTGTAAATTCTAGTATTGACTAGTTAATACTAGTTCTTTCGAAGCGGCTTTGAGAAAACTGATTTTAACTAGGAAATTCTAATTTTACCTAATTTCGGGTTCTGACGGTAACATATATATATATATATATATATATATATATATATATATATATATATATATATATATATATATATATATATATATATATATATATATATAATTTTTGACATGGGCTTAATAGATGGCAGAGTGCACACCTAATAACGAATAATAGAGTGTTTTTCATGACATACAAAACATAACTTTATAATCATAATTACCAAACAAGCACAATCACTTTTAGATATGTTTTATTTAAACCTGTTACCGCTTGTTATTTTACTCCCTAAGTAACCAAATTCCTACACTTCTTCCAAAAGGTGATTTCCTATTTTGTTCTACATTTTTGGTTGTTTGTTTACTAGCGTATCTTGTGTCTCATAACCTTGTTCTGCTCTTGTTAATCTTTACGTTGAATTAGCTGCTAAGTTCCAATTTGCATACTGTATAGAGCTGTCTGTAATATTTTCTTACTATCTGCCAGCGTTACATATAGTTTGAAAATCTAGGCGTGTATATTTTCTGCCCATGTAAAGTTATTCTCCTGCTTTGAATGTGGTTGACTTCTTTTTTCATTGCTTCTTGTATTGTGGAAATTAAAAAATTCATGACCTTAAACACCTTTGTTTAAACCCCTTCTGTCATACTTCTTATCTCTCTCCTTCTTCAACTGTTCCTTTCTATTCTTTGTACACGCTATATGTTATTCTTCGCTTCTTATAGTTTATTTCTGCTTCAATCATAATTTGAACATCTTGTTCGAATCTATATTATGTTATGATATTTCCATCTCTAAAGGCGCTACATAAATTGCTCTTCCCGCTACAATTGAATCGTTGAGTTCGAAAACCGGTCATCTCCATCGACGCTGATTTGAGAGGAGCGACAAATAAAACTAAGCTACTCAATACATATCTGACATACAGAGCTGCTTTCATTTTCGGACAGTAGAACAGTTATTTTTCTACAGTCCAAAAATGAAAACAGTCCTATGTGAGATATATATTGACTAATTTAGTTTTGGTAGTCGCTTCTCTCAAATTAGCTTCGATGGAGATGACCGGTTTTCGAACTCAACGATTCAATTATATTTGCTAGTAAAACTTTTAATGCAAATATTACTTCCCTTATTCAGATTTTCTTTTTAAATCTAAACTGGCAATCTGCTAGTATTTTTTCGAGTTTGGACTCAAGTCTTCAGCATATAATAGTTGTGAAGGTTTTTGAAGATGCAAAGGATGTTTAGCATTCTGTGATTCTCGTTTTTCATAGGACCTGTTGGTTTTCATGTTGTTACTATTACGTTGGCCTGAAGTCTGTATCCATTTGCTTTTCTCCGTAAATGTTTTCATTTATTTCTTCAAATTAATTTATATAATCCATATTAAATTTCCTGTTCCACATTTTGCATTATTTGTGCTTCTATACTGCTGGCGAGTTATTACGTTTTAAATCTTTTAATGCTTTCCATACTCAGATCTAAGCCTAAGTTTAATTTCTGGCTTTTTACCCAAAATTTCCGTTTTCTTTCAGGCGCTATCGTCACTAAACTCTACGGTAAGTTTTTCAAAGTATTTTACTCAATCGCTGTTATATTAAAAATAAAAGATGAAACGTTAATAAAATATACTAATACTTAACGAGTATTATAGTGTAAACCTCAACTAAATGTAATTCTCCTAACTGATATAAGTCCTTCAGTTCGTGTCCAGTACTTTGTATGGCAAGGCAACCACTTCCGTAGATGCAGAATAATATATACGTAATATTGTACCCGAAAGAGAACAGTTAATAAGCCGGTGAATAGTGGAATAGGATTTCTGTGTTCCGTTGATAAGTTAGGAATGTCTATATTTTAGTATTGGAGCGCTGTGTCCAACTAGTGGTATATATTAAAAACACTTATTATAGCTATAATTTATTATTTCACGAAATACTGCATATGAGAGAAAAGAAAAGAACACGGATCATGTGTCAGTTAGAAAATGGTTGAAATAATGTGAAAATATCAAGTGTAGAACAATTTAGTATAATACGTTTGTAAAGGATTCTATCGTTTTATCCTCCCCATCCAATTCTTACTTATTCTCATCATTGGGCACTTCTTTCTTTTCGTACAGCACAAGATCTTGATTATCACAATCAGCGTGGATTGAATGTGTGTGATGTTCGAAAGCTTGGCACTGCCGGAAATCGAATATGTATCTTCTGCTTGAAAATGCAATTCCGTAGCTCCTTACCTACACTATTCACATCTTTCAGCAGTGACGACGCCAGAGGAGGGACAATTGCAGCGAACCCACAAGATGGTTACTCTTGCTCCCCTGACTGCCCCCCAGACTCTCGTGACCTTAAAACATTTTGAATATGGTATTTTATACGCCATTATCATAGATAATCTTTCTGTCAGATTGTATTATCCATGGAGTTACCACGTCGCGGATTACTGCTCAAGCTTTCTGCTCTGGGCGTCTGAGTATAATCATGTCTATTTGTGTTTTATAATACAGCGCTTTTTCCAGTAAATTTTATTTATAGTTCCTTCTTATGAATTTTAATTTCCATCAGCAAGATTAGGGAAATTTTTTCTTTTGCTAGAATTGGCTACATTGTAGATCCCGAATCAACTGAAAATTGTGCTTTCATTGTGCAAATTGGTTAACTTGATTTGTTTGTACTAAATAACTCATGTGTATTTATCCAAATTTGAAATTTCAATTACACATCTTGATTTAAAAATATTTAAAGGTTGCATGTTTTTTTCTGAATCATTATTCTCGATATTTAGTATTTATAGGATGGATTTATAACAGCTTAATTTGTAAGTATCAAGAGTTAAATTTTTGGAAGAGATCAAAAGTAATAATAATAATAATAATAATATTGATTTTGAGTTTAACGTGCCTTTTAGGAGCGAGGCTATATGAGACGTGGACCTAATGACTAACGTGGAATCCAAACCACATGAGCTCAAACCGGGAATCAAACCCGGGTTTCCCACGCCAAAGCCATGTACGGTAACCGCTTAGCCACGATATTATTATTATTATTAATAATAATAATAATAATAATAATAATAATAATAATAATAATAATAATAATAATAATAATAATAATAATAGTATTGTATATGATTAAACTGATTAGTTCTCAATAAAATGTATTGTCAGAATGCTGGTATTTAGTTCCCTTTCTAGTGCTCCCTTTTGCCTCAAAGCACTGGCGTAACATCTACCATATTGACCATATTGTTTGCCATATTGAGCAGAAATGTGCAAGAAACTGCTAAAAAGTTCGTAGTCCAACCGAGAAGTAGGCCTAGTGCACGTGAAATGAGAAAATGTGAGTTATTTTACATTCTGTCCTCCGAAGTTCAGTGTTTCCTTTCATGGTGCTCCAGGTTTTAAAGACCAGTATAAAAATCTGGAGACTGTTCCTTGCACCACTGTTCATAGCACTGGGGCCGGGGTGACTCAGTGGTAAAGCGTTTACCTCTGGTGCATGGGATCGCGGGTTCAAACCCAGCTCCTGCTAAGGGAAGTTTGTGGTGGACAAACACCGTCTGCGTGGGTTTCCTCGTGGCTCTCCCGTTTCCTCCTACTTTTATCATTCCACCATTTCATTTATTTCTCTTCTTCACCGTCTCCTTTAGCCTAGCTGCCATAAGCGTGGGACGTAAAACTTAAAAATTTAATTTCATTTGTTCATAGCACTACCATTATCAGATCCAAAACGGTGTCCTTTCAAGTGTTATTTGAGTTTGGGTAATAAATAATAGTCATACGAAGTAAATATGAGGAATACGGAAGATTATCCTATATATTAAAATACTATATCATGCAATGTCAGTTGTGTTTCCAGTGATCGATATACAGATGCATTCTAGTGAAGAAAGCAATTTTCTTTTCAGTTTTTCGTGGCTTTACACTTTCCATTTGTCTTTAAGTTTCCTGATTAATGCAGATAATCTCCATTTAATGTCTGGCCTTTGGGCAGGTAGTCTATGAGTATGAATTCCAGAAGAATGTTACAAACACTTTTTCAGCAGACTTCTCTTTCTTGAGATTCTTGGGGAAAATGAATGCTTTCACTCCATTGACTATTGCTTCGTAAATTCCATGAATTAAGTAAATGTCGATTTCTCTCCAACCGTTAATTTAAATTCTTGTATAGAAAAGAGTAGAAAATAAATATTTTCCCCTTTATATAACAATAAGAAATGAGTAATATATCTAGTTCCAATTATTGAGCTTAAAATCCATAATAACTATTATAAAATTTGGTATAGATTCAGGGAATCTTTTGTAGAGTTTTGGATGGTGATACATTTGAACTGTTATTAAGAAGAGAACGTTTTCAAACTTTTTCGGAATATTGTCAAAAGGCAATGAAATGTAATTAGAGAATATGTTTTTATGAATAAACATGTTAAAACATATAGTTACTTATGATGAAGTTGTGTTCATCCTTTGATTATAAAAAATATGTTATTATTGTAATAAATATTTTACGGGGATTAATTAAGCTGAGTAAATCAAAGTTCGTATACGTTTATTTTGCGTTTACCTCAGCGTATATATCTTAAAAATCAAAAAGTCAAGGAAATGCTAATTTCCTCTCGTAGGATATATTGATGAAAAGGATTACAAGTAAACTATGTCGGATTAATCAAATCACAAGGATTACAAGTAAACTATGTCGGATTAATCAAATCACAAGGAATATTGATCAAAAATCTGCAGTAATTCTATTTTATTTTTCACTAATCCTTCGTATTTTCAAAGAATATGAAAAAAATATTATAATTATATATACTCATCTCTTGATTTAACAAATGTAAGAATTGATTCTGTCTGGAGGAGACTATTCTGTCTGAAAGTCAAGATTTTAAACCAAAAATGTTGGAATTATTGTCTTATGTGTATTTACAGTGTATACGGTATTTTACGAGGCCACGTTGGAGATTGTGCTGGATTAAAAGTACATAGTACTGTATTATTCAACTTTCGCACTGTAATTGTAGATATTAACCACTGCAAATATTTTCAGTGGATAGTACCTATTGCAAGAATTTACAGACAATCGGAAACATTTGGCCACTCATACTAACTTTTTAAACGACTTAAAAAATAGAGGAGGTTCATTTAAATGAGGGGTGAGACTGTATATATAGCGTGAATTTTGTTACTTCATACTACGAAATATATTGAGAAACAAGCGTCGGACGAAACATGTACGAACTAAAAAGTTAATATTTTGTAAGGAGAAATTTACCTATGCTAAAATAAGCCTCCCGCTTCCCCATTTAGGAGTGGGATGCGGGAAAGCTGAAAAATGATAGCTATGGGAGTTCCGTCATTTTGATTGAAGATTCTGGTTCTAGTTCGTAAATTTTAATCGAAACATTTTTGTGGTAGTCTAGTAAGTGTGGTGTTATCAAATAAGTCTAGGTTCACTAAGGTATTTTCAATTAGGTTGGTTAGATAGGACTTTAGGGTATTTATCAGCACCGAGGCTACATAAGTGTAGCTAGACCTTTTAATGTGCAATTCAAACCACTGTAATGAGCTGAAATGTCAATATCTTTCAACGGGAATAGAATATTTCACGTATAGACATTACGCCATTTGCTACTTGCAAATTTTATTTGAAACGAATTTAATTTGTAGTTATACAATATGAAAACAGCAAAGTAGTACACGTTGTAGTGTAATGTAAGTCAAACATCATAAAACTGTCATTTTGGCTTGCAAAAATAGGTGACCCCATAGAAATGTTTCTGTCCCTCCTTTGCTCCCCTAAGAAATCAAAGGTGGATTCGTCACTGTCTTTCAGTATACACAAAAACAGTTAGCTAGATATAATTTTTTCGTAAAAGTTTTCAGGAGCTACTAAGGACTTCTGAAGAGTGGACCACGATAATGCTTTTATAATTCTATCAATATTTGATTGTTGTTAAAGACCAAGGAAATTTGAATTTTGTATAAAAAAATATACTTTAAAAGATATGTTTGGTCGAATTATGTCCCAGAAAGTAACCCGTAACTGACTGAACAAAATAAAGTACTGAAGGGAAAATCACATTACACAATTCAGTTTTGGGGTAAGATATGAAATATCCGATTTGTTCGGGTGAGTAGTTTTTTAAACTATGTTTGTTTTTAAATCTTGGCGATACTAAAATTTATTTCGTCGTTTTCTTGTATATGCTTGTTCCTAAACTAACCCAAAGTCTGACAATATTTTTAAACAACTCTTTATTAACCATTTTATTTTCAGAATGAATTACGAACAATATTACACGAATTGCAAATACAATATACCATAGCTGAGAACAGGATATTTCGTTTCTTTCCTATTAAATTATAGTTCCCACGAGCGAGAGAAAGAAGGTTTTGATTGCTAGCACTAATTTATGTGTTTCGAATTCTAAGTGTAATAGTAAATTCACGTCTTACATAAGGTTGTTATTCAAAGAACTACTAAGGTTTAACTAGACAACTTTTAATGTCTAAGTCGTAACATTAAAACAAGATTTTGCAAGTTTTCTTCACATATTTAATAGTTCATTTGTTTCTTGTTATACAGTTTGAAACGTTAAAGTCATAACGTTGTGGAAACTAGAAAAGAAATATTTACATTGTAAATTACTATGTATAATACCGATTTCCATGCATAGGAAGTTCTTAACTCGAAGTGAAATTTAGTATTGTTGGAATTGCACTTCCAAGACTGTTTTTACTTAGAGAATAGTACTTAGAGAATAGTGCTCAAAAGAGAAATCTGATCTCAGTCAGTTAACTAAGTAAAGTATTAGTAGTTTATTCTAACATAGTAATAAATATGCCAGAGCACATCTTAGAAAATTACATTTTGGTAAAACAACATATAGCACATCGTTCATTGAGTATCATAATCCGTCAGTCTAGAATTTTTATTGTTTCTAGGGAAAAAATGTGAGACATCTTTTACCGCCTCCACTTCAAACTAAATTAGCACTATTCCGAGAATTGTGCAGGGAACTAAGCACACTAGACACTGGCAAAGTCGTGGTTATACGGTGGATGCACTAAGACTTTCCAACCGAGAATTTGCAACTTCTGACAAGTAGTCAAATATCTTAGTATTTTGTTGCATTTTGCATGGTATACAATAGTCTTTCTCTTGACCAATTAAGGAAATTTCCTTCCAATTGTAGCTCAACTCGGGTAGCTGCTGACAATATAGTCCCAAGTTTATCTTTATATCGTTGGCAGCAGACTGTAATGCACAATTCGTTTCTCATTCTACTAAATCCATAGCATTACCTATTCGGCCGTCAGTATAGACTTCGCAAACACACTGTAGAACTTCTCATTTCAGCAATTATCCTTATGAGACAATATTACCATGTATTTCCACTCATCGTCACTCATTAGCGATTGCTTAAGAAATATCTCAAGTTCCTTATGTTTCAATAGAGATCCGGAGATGGAAATTCAATCGGTTAAATATTTTTGAGCCTGATCTTGTGTCATCTAATCGTCAAGCTTTATTTTATAGTGAGATTTCTTTTAATTCTTTATCACCGTTTGATGATTGGTGTTTATATTATTAGTAATGTCATGAATGCTTACTCGTCAGTCTTTCTCGACTGTTGTCAAAATATCCTGTACTTTTCTCTGATTAGTTACAAACGTCAAGGAACATTAGACATAAATTATCAGAATGAACACCATATTATCATTGTTTCTTTATATTGATCTATATTTCGTATAAATATTATAAATTTCTTAACTTGCTTGTGTGGCGTTTGTATCTTTATCGAAGTAAAACTATAAAATACGTATGCGCTCAATTTTGAAGAGAGTTCACACTTCTTTGTATCTCAATACTTCACGCCTGATAATAAGATTTACAACACGTTTTGGATATGAACTAGGTTCAACTCTCTGCTCTCTGTCACACTGAGATTTCATGCTCTAAGCTTTGATTTATTAACTATCGCATGCCGAAATGCTGAATACTTTTTGACTTAATGATATCTTCTACTATTCAATGGTGTTAACATTTTAGCTCCATAATTGGGATCTCTCAAATGGACAAACTCACTTCCGAAAATAAATTATAGTTTATTTTACTCCAATGGATCGCTACTATAAAATGTTTTTCTATAACTAGCTAACTGACTAACCCAATCTAAAGCCTACGGAATCCCAGGTTCAATAACACATTCACAAATACTTTCCACTAACTTCTATCCTTAGCCAACTCAACCCAGTTTCTATTTTATGTTAATATTTGTGCGAGATCCATCTTCATATTGTTCTCGCATGTGCGCCTAGGTTTTCCTAATGGTCGTTTTCCGATTGCATTTGCAGTTGAAACTTCAAAATCGTTCCTACTTTCTTCCATTCTGGCTAGATGACCTGCCCACCTCACCTTGTAGATTTGATGATAATAACAATGTTTGGTAGACGGTATAAATTAAGAAATTCTTAGTTGTAAAGTTTCCGCTATTCCCCATTCTTGATCCTCATGGGTTCAAATATTCATCTCAGGATCTTGTTCTCCAACACTTTTTCCCTCAGAGTAAGCGACCATGTTTCTGAACCATACAGAACAACAGGCATGATTATTCTTTTATATATATTATTAGGTCTAAATTCCTCGCTAGAATACGTGGGAACAAAATACAAATATTTTGAAGTGAATGATATCATGAATTCCCTACTTTTAGTCGATATTTAACATCTTCATAAATATTTGGTCTGCTAATATTGATTCTAGGCATCCACTTGATCGAAAATATTATTTGATATTTTAACGCATCCATAATGTACGGTATTGCGATTCCGACTCATGTATTTAGTATTCTTTGCATTTACCCATGTCTTTGCAAGCGTATAATAAAACCTCTGCCTTTCTCTGTATTGTTCTCCTTTCATCCCCTGTTAAATTTACATCATCAGCATAACCCATAACCTGGCGAATACCATTCAACTCTAGGTCCTGGTTGCTGTCTTTGATTTTCAATATAGGATACTCCAAGATAAGGTTGAGTAAGAAATGGCGACAACACATTCCCTTGTTTCAGGCCATTCTCGACGTGAAAGATCATAGACAAGATTTTCCAACCCGGGCTTTCCTCTATGATTCACTTAACATACCTTAATTAATCTAAGTAAATTCCTTGGTATTCCAAATACTGTAATAATGCTGTATGTTTCAGAAGTATCAACCTCTCTAATTGATCTAATTCCATTACCTAGTGTCCAGCTCATTTGCAGTTTAAAGAGACGATTGAACAAATGCTGCCCAACCTACACGAAACATTTCATCACAACAACACCAGTTGGTAGCACTGAGTCAAGTCTTTGTGCGTAGTGGAATTTGTGGGGTACGAACTCTAACTCTTTCATTCTAAGAACAGTATAAGTCTCTATATCGTAGTGTAAGAAAAAAGATCACTTCAATTAACTGATTTATGAAACTCTTACGTAGAGTTTTGGGAATTAATGTCATTAGAATGAGACTGAAATCATGAAGTACGTTTTGATATGTAAATTCATTATTTGATTCTTGAACGGAATGAGTTGATTAAACGTCAAACATACCTAAAAGATATACATTCTTATATTGAAGTAACAATAATAAAAAAACAATGCCATGTACACTCATCTCCCAAATTATTGTCGCATGTCAATAAATACGTTATTGTAGGAATATAATTTGTTAACGAATCGCCCTGTATTTCTTATAATGTTAGTAAGTGTATAATCAACAAAGACATGTATGGTGCAAATTCAATGTCAAAAGAGCAGTAAATAAGAATAATAAAACCAAAATAAAATTTTCTTGCCCATTTCGAAACATTTTATTCAACTCATTATTATTTTCGTATTTATAATTCTTTTCCTACGAAATTTACCACAAATATACATTTCTCGATTATACATATAGTATCTGTATTAAAATACCCAGGAAAAAATTGTACGGTTATGAAATGAAATCTTTGAGTTTTACGTCCGGCTAGGCTAATGAAGACGGTGATAATGAAAAATGAATGGAATGGTTCTGAAGAAAGTGGGAGGAAACGGGAGAACCCCGAACAAACCCATGCACACGGTGTTTGTTTACCACAAAGTTCACTTGGTGCGAGCTGGGATCGAAGCAGTTTCCCCATGCACCAGAAGTGAACGCTCTACCACTGAACAACCGCTGCCCTCCTGGAACGGTTATATCACATTATATATAAAGGACTTACACTGATCTCCCCCAAGTGAAGTTTGTGGTGTACAAACACCGTGGTCGTGAGTTTTCTCGGGGTTCTCCCGTTTCCTCCCACTTTCTCCATTCCACCATCTCATTCATTACTCATCACCGTCTCCCTTAGCCTCACCGGCATAACCGTGGGACGTAAAACTCAAAGATCTCATCTCTTACACTGATCTTTACTTAAAAGCTGTTTCCTTACATCATGTAACTAAGAATAATAAATTTTTAAATACGTTATTACACAGAGCTAAGATGATATTGGATAAAGATCAAGTATTTTCTCTCACATAAATTTTTGCATGTTTTCCGCGGGATAGTATTTTTGCCCCTTGAAGCGATGGCAGATATGAGGAAATCAGGAAATAGCTTAATGTAATTGAAAGGTAAAAACTTTTATTTCTGTGGATCCTGGTAAAACATCAAAACATATTACGTTAACAAATGCAATTTACAGAATAAATAACACGAATAGTATGACAAGCAGGGAAAGCAGAGGAACTGTTATATGGTAAGACGACAGAAGCAAAAATCACAAGCTGAATGTTAAAGTGTATAGCAAGAAAACAAGCACCCGACTATTTGGCGTAGTGGTTAACGTATTAACCTACCAATCGGCTGATCAATGTTCGAATTTTCATTAAGTTCGTTTTCTTCCATTTCGTCGAAGGAACAACAATTATTTGTAGTGTTTACTTTTTACATCCGAAACTAAATATACAAGTAATTTAAATGAAAGTAGCAAGCTGGTGAGTCACCATCGGGCAAATGAGCAAAATAATATAACCTGAAGCGCTTTCAAGTGCCTTTTGTGTTTCTGTTTTAACCGTGAACTAAACAAACCTTTTCTTAAAACACAACATTATCAAAAAACAACTGGTGTGTGTAAAAGCATAAAGAGAAGAGGAACGAAACAGTATTAGTGTATTTTGTTTTTATTATTAGACGTTTCAGTGTGTTGAAAAATGAAAACGTGTTCACTATTTAATGAGAAAATACCTAATAAACTTGTGTTCGTACCAAGTGAAAAGACAGTATGTGTTTTGGAAGGTCATATTCTATTTGGGTCATATTCTATTTGGAAGGTCATGTGAGAATAATAAGATTTTTTCATTATATTAATAGAATAACCTTTATAGAATCAACCTTATCAAGAGATTGATTTCTGATGGGAGTTAATTTCGCTTATTGTCCCAGTTAAGTTGTAAAACCATGTTTCATATAGTCTCGGTGCTGAAAGGATGTTATACTCCCAATGAACCAACTGATCAGTCTTAGAACTATCACTTTGAGGAAAAATGATTGGCTTGTGAACTGTGAAAGGTCTCTATTAATCTATAAACCATGTATGGAGCAATTTCCAAGTAACCCAAATAGATTAAAGTCACACATCTGCGCATAAAAGTTGATAGCTCGCTGAACTATTGTGGCAATAGAATAATTAAAGTTGATTTTCAGCTTCCTAAAATTGTACTTCTAGCTTGATAAAATTCAAAATTCAATATATTCTAAAATTCAAAAAATAGCATGCACAATTCGTTTAAAAATATAGGGTGGAGCTATCTTTAAAGACCAGACACAAGCTAGTTGAAATGCTCATTCTTCGAACGAGAAGAATAAGTTTATGGAAATATTATTTACGAAATATTCAAAAATCTTCCCCAATAGAATAGCATTTTAATTGAAGTAAAATGAAACAGACCCAAGTGAATTTAACTGGTAACTATCTTCTAGATTTATTTTAAGGAGGTAAAATACTTACTAACTTTGCTCAGTTTGTGAACATAAAATGGAAAGTTAAGATATTGTAGCAGTTGGCTTGCTTTCTTTGCTAAAGTTAGAATTTCCGAATAGGATGGACAATGTCGTCACAGATATGTAAGAATTTTAAATGTCGAGTTTCATCTTCCTATGGTGAGAGATTAATCAGAAACTCTCTTTTTTGGAGTATATATTTTTAATACTCCTTTCCTCGCTTAGAGCATGTATTGTATGAAAGTAACATGAGGAAAACCAGGCCATTGTTAACTAACAAGAGTAAAGCCGACTCTTGTAAATGAAGTTCGGAGCCATCCTTCGCGATGCAGTTGTGCACATTTAACCCTAGAAAGGTAGCGTTCTCAATATGTACGTTAAAGGTAGCGGCACGTCAAATTGACTTGTAGGTCATAAAAGTGATGTTTAATGTATACACTTATTTTATTTATTTTGTTTTTATTCAAATATTTTATTTTTTATTTATCTTAAATAAGACACTTTCTGCTATTACAAGAATAGTTTTGTTTCCACAAATGACTATCTAAGAAGTAGGCCTATTTATTTTACCGTATATAAAAGAAATTACAAATGTGCTTTTTTTTTAAAAAAAAACACCGTTCTATGTATACATTTTACAATTATAAAAATCTACTCCTTGGATACAATGTTGAATAAGTATAATGAAAACAAGGACAGCAATGTAACACATTGGCATTTAGGTGCAGTCAGGGCAAACTTTTTTCTGGTGCTCCCCACATATCGCTTTTCCACATTCGCAGTAAGTATTCGTCATTCTTCTTTTCCTTACATCACAAAAGGCACAGAACTTTCTTGCTCCTCTTTGGTCAGCTGTTGGTTGCGATTTCTGTAATTTCCTATAGTCCCCAACAACCTTCTCAATTGTCATCCTCAAATCTCGACTCAGTGTCCTTTCCCTCAGTCGTTCCTCTTGCCATGGTCTTGTTAACTGTTTGTGCAGGTCTATACAGAAGTCTTACCTTGACATTGGTTTGGAATTCGCTCCACTCCTGAAATGGTTGTGATGATAAATTACATATCCATTTATCAGAGAGATGTTTATCATATTATAGAAGAAACAGAGAGGCCACCTTTGTGTCTTATGACCACAGTTTGTTTTGGCACATTCGGTCCATGGTGTCAACCGCACCTTTTGTTGCATTATATGTCACTACGATCTCTGGCTTTCCTGTGCGATCGTTCAGAGTGGCGTCATCATGCATTGTGCTCAATAAGCACACCATCTTCTTCGAGTTTGGTTTATAGGAGACTGCTGTTACGTCTTCATCAAATAGAAACATTGAAGATCCTTCTTGCCTATTCTGAAATTTCTTGTCTTTGAATTCTTCTAGTAATTCTGGTTTGTTTTTCTTCACAGTTGCAACTGCAGTCAATTTCTTTTGGTGAAGTTCTTTGAGCAATGGGATGCTAGAGAACCAGTTGTCCATGGTGATGTTTCGGTTTGAATTTTGAATGGTTTTCACCAAGTCATTCACAAAATAGTTTGCAGCAGGAGTTTTTGGCGGCACTGTCCCTTTCCCCAAATAAACTTTTGCATCAACCATATATTTGGTTGCATTGTATATAACAACGATTTTAATACAATACTTGTTGGGCTTTGAAAGAATGTACAATCGAAAAGGGCATTTACCCCGAAATCTAACAAGTTGCTCATCAATGGCCAATTATGACCCAGCCTTGCAAAAACATATTCCAAATATCATATATAGCGGCCAGGGTATATTCTTTTTTCCTTACTTCTCTCGTTTCTTTATTATCAAATCTGATTTAGTTTATCAAGAACTTAAATCTCCTTTCCGACATGATTCCTTGTAGCGATCTCCACATAGGGTCGTATCAAACATCTTTTCAGTGGGCAGATGATTGTCTTTCAGGGCAGCAGATAAAATTAATATCCCTAACAGTGCTCGAAGCTCTTCCATACAAACATGCCTCACGCTTCCTTCAGGTCTTTTGTACTTCTTACATTGTTGCTCAATTTCTTCATTGGTGTATTGGAGAATAGTCGCAACAATTTCGTCACAAAAAAGAGTGCAAAACATTCAAGAGAAGATGTGGCTTGACGGGAATTATTTGATGCTATGGGTCCTGGCCGTATATGAATAACATTTTCGGACGGTGTCTTCCCCTTTTTCTTTAGGCATGACGTGTTCCAAACAAACCCATTCTTGCTTTTCAATGTTTCTTCTTGTACTTTGATAACACTTCCAGCAGATCTTCCCTCAACATTGTTCGAACATTCGTCTTTGTTTCTTTTACTTTCGTTCAGAACATTGTCTTTTTTCTTTCTCCGAGGCTGAGTTGGAGCAGTAGAAATTTCAATGTTCTTCACTGCTTCTACACAATTTAAGTCGTCTTCTTCGGGTGTGTATTCGGGGTCAGCATCACTATCGTAACAGCTTTCACCAGAATCCGAATGGACTTCAACTTCTAAATTATCTGCTTCCAAATCTTCGGAAATTTCTTCTTCCTTTTCGAGAGCAGCCAATATTGTATCTTCATTGTCCAAAATGTTTGTCATTATTCTCGTCCTTGAAGTGTCTGCCATCACCCAGAAAACGATCGAAAGTGAACCAAAGCATTTAACAAAACACCCGTTAGAGGTAGCAACGCGTCAGATCTACGTGTACGAAAAAGGTGGTTAAAGGTAGCGACACGTCAAACTGACGTGTAGGTTTTAGAAAAAGAAAGTCGCCTAGAACAAAGAAAGCGGAGACTATTTACACCCGACGCCAACTAGTTGGCAACTAACACAAGTAAGCACTGCTGGCGTGCGGAGATCTGGAAGCGAGAGGAGGGGAAATGAGAGGCTATTATTCTTTACCTACACGTAAATTTTACGTACGCTACCTTTCCCGGGTTAAAGGGTTAGTATTACAAACTGGAAGACTGCAATAGCCAGAAATAGTGGAGAAAAACGTCTTAAATATTCCAACTTACTGCATGTATGACAGGACTCGAAAAGTTATGAAAAGACTGCGTGGCAGAGTTAGGAAATTCTCGAGTTCTGTGCAATGGGCCCTGGATTCAATCACTGCTTGAATCATTTTTTGTTTTTTGCTGTAACCAATAAAGTATCCATTTGTATCTTCATACATGAAAATGAAATGAAATTTTAAGTTTTACGTCCCACGATTATGCCTGCTAGGTTGAAGGAGACGGGCGATTATGAGAAGTGAATGAAATGGTGGAATGAAGAAAGTGTGAGGAAACGGAAGAAACCCGAGAAAACCCACGCACAATGCCTCAAAATGTACTTGGTGGGAGCTGGGGTCGAACCCGGGACTCCACGCACAAAAGATGAACGCTCTACCACTGAGTATTTGTAACTACAAGTAAAATATTAATTCATCATATGTTTAAAATACATAAAACTATAGAAAGGTTCAAATCAGTTGTAAAAACTGAAAATTTTATGTTAACGAACAATAAAATTTAACCTAATTTGCGTTGTATATGGATGCCATGGATTATATTATGGTTAGTAAAGTCGTTGTGTAAGAAATATTACTGACGTTTCGTGTCTATATTTGTGAACAGAGTGCGAATTGACCGGACATTTGCAAGGGGGATGGATTGTGCTTCAGAAGACAATAGCATGGCAAACTATGTCAGTTTAGCCAGAGGCGTTCTTTAGTTAGAGCAGGGGGGCAATTGCCCGCGAAGAGTTTGAGGAAATTGATTATCTACTAATATACTAGTACAAAACATTAAAGTATTATGTCGGTGGTGCTCTTACCCCCTTTTGAGCGAAGTCTGAAATGCCGCAACTGGTTATAGCTCTATCCAGTATCACCAAAGGGAATATTTCTCTCATCCTCCTTGTAATTCGCACACTGTCCACAGATATAGAGAGCAAGCGTCTAGAACATTTTTACGCAACGATTGTGCTAACTATAATATAACTCCAGATATCAATGCACAACTCGGAATAGATTACATTTTATTCCTAGTTAACATGGAACATTGAAAGATTTGACAATTGATTTGAACATTTTTATTGTGTTATGTATTGTAAACATATGGTGAGTTACCATATATGGCTATTTTATTGGTTAAAGCATAAAACAAAAAATGGTTGATTCAAGCGGGAATTCAACCCGGGACCCTTTGCACGGGTTCGTGGATGCTCTGCCTGGCCGTCACTTGATACCTTTATGAGTCGTATCATATATGCGCGAGTAGTAATCTTTAAAATCCTTTTCCTACACCATTTCTGGCTATTGTGCTCTCCCAGTTTGTGATATTAACACTTTGAATGTGCACTACTACCTCGCGAAGGATGGAGCGTAAGCTAATTTACCTAAGTCTGCTTCCCCCTTATAAGAAATGGTCACCTTGCGTCTTAAGGCGAACTTGGATACTATTTAGAGAATAATCAATTATGGCTGAACGAAAAACATCAGGTGGATATACACACGAGGAGAAGTTATGGAGTTTTAAGTGAAATTTAGTAATGAAAGTCAATAAAAAAACAATTGTTAATGTAGCTGCAAGCAATTAGCATCAACTGAGAGCGCAACTAAGCACTTCGGACTCGTGTAAGAAATAGTCGATTCGTTGGGATAAATAATCTGTTAATCATGTCTTCAAACCATATAAAAAGTTATGTTTTTGTCGTTTGAGCGCATCTCATCCTGTTTTTCAATGACTTCCAATGCTAAACTTAAATACGCTATTACTTCTTTCCTCGTGTTCACTTCCACCTGGAATGTTATATTTAGGCATAGTTGACCATCCTCTAAATGGTAACGAAGTCTTGTCAAGTTTCCAGTGGACATCAGCTATCATTTTCTTCCAAGTACTAAATGTATTGAAATATTCATTTCAAACAGTTCATTCGATTTCCGTAATGATCGAACAGATAACCACAATATGTTACTTATTGACTGCGTATTAGGAACTTGCCCCTTTTCTCCTCAAAAGCGGATTAATAAGAACAACAGAAGATGGGCTCACATATTTTAAAATAAGATGTTTATGTCCATCTCTTCCTCTTATGATATATATGTTAATGTATGATAGAAACCCGACTGGACCAAATGCTAAATGCGGTATGACAAGACATAACTTCGATGTCATCATTCTTAAATATTCAGCAAAAATGATACAAATTGCCTATATTCTCCACTTAATACCGAAATCTCTAAACACGATCGGACACTTACACCCTCATTTTAAATAAGGATTTTATATATTAAGTTTCATCTCACAACATTATATATACTATTTTTGGCATGTATATTAAACCCCATCTCATCTGTTATGATACGTAATATAATAAAAAAGGCGTGAAAAGAGCTCAGTCCGAGGTAGGTGTTAACAATGTTAATAAAATTCATTTAAAACGGTTCAGTCATTTTTCGTTGTGATAGGCCACTTTTCACTTGTACACTATGTAGATATAGAGTAATAGTATTGTTACTGTCTTGTTATTTATTTATTTAAATTATTTATTGATATAAAATGAAGTGTTATGTTTAATGTTTAAGAATACGTAACATTTTTCATGTTATCAGTAACCAAGTAGAGAATTTTGTGTAATATTTATATTACATTGAATTTAATGTGTCCCGCTAGTAGTAAATTAAGCACGAATGCTAAAATACTCTTCAGTTTCAGTTCTCAAAAGAGTTTCTTTCTTGTCTTTGTTTTAGTTCGTCAGTAGATTACAAAACACTGGCACCTGACTTTTGCATGTATAGTATTTAATAGTTTTTCCCGTATACTTTTCTCAACGTTTAAGTCCTTTAGGCTAAAAGAGACGGATGATTATTGAAAATAAATTCTAGTTAAAGTAAAGCATTAATTGACCCTTAATGGGAATCGAACACGAGACTACTAGTACCAGAAAAGGACGCGCTAGCCACTAGACCAGCAGAAAGCGTGTAAGTTTTACTAATAGTATCATACAATTCTCCGTGTGTATGACGAGGTTTTGTCGTCCCATTTCTGTTCCGATCATACTGGGACACGAATATTATTTCTTCCAGGTGTGGAAATTCTTAACCAGTTTCATCACTGCTTTCCAATACCAGTACAACAATAGGGCCTGTTCCAACCCCAACGGGTAAGAACTGACTGTAATCAGGTACTTTTCTCTCGGCGGGAGCTCGTGTTTCGGATCCCACGTTAAGCTGTAAGTAAAGCCTCGCTGCTGAATGAGACGCTAAAATCAAACCAACTACTACAACTAATAACAGACATTCTAGAAAGAGCTCTGCAGACCATTTTCTTCATAAAGGTTTTTTTGTACCAAATAAAACAAACATATATGTTTAATAACAAGCATTCTGTAAAACCTTCCGAAGTATTCTAACGCCTTAGTAATCTTGTAGGAACTTCAACCAAAAATAGGTTCTAGCAGGCAAAGTAGGCCATTTTTGGCATTATTCAGTTTGATCAGTTGCTACATTTGCTAATGAAATGTTGACGTTGTGCGTTCTCCTTGAAATATATGCAAAGGAAAAAAAGTATTTTGACCAAAACTCCCGGCGTTAGATACGTTAATATATATAAAAAACCGGAAAACAGGAGCTGGTTCAGTTCGCTGCTCCCTGTATTTATCGCTAGTTTATTCAGTTTGTAATGACAATATTATAAAAATGGGACGTCAAACTTGTGTTGCGTTCTTCAAGGTTTAAAGTTCTTAACATATTTCAGATTCTATCGAGAATCAAATTCGTGGTGTATATTTCAAGGCGAAGTTTCCCTATCAATTCAAGAAAATTCTGTTTCAGCGTATAAGGGCAAATACTTTTGCTAAATTCAAATACCCTGCAGTTTATAAACCATTGATTAATTCTATTATAGAATTGTTCATAATATTTGTCATATTATCTTCGACATTTTCAAGTATAAATATATTATTTTTTTCATTCTTTACATAAAGAGATCTAATGCCATAGTGATACCTTGCAGTATGATCTCTGTTTCGTTAAGAACTAAATTTGAGTATTTTATACCACATACGAAACCACTGAAATCCATCTCTTTACCATAGCTAATTAGGGAGTAGAGTTGAAGAGAATTCAATTTATTTTTGAGCTGTGAATTTATTTATAGTTTTTATGAATAGTAAAATCTAGATCGGTATTAGCTTGTAAAATTCTACTTCATCTTGTTTGCTTGACAATAGATATAAATAAATACTTGCAGAATATCAAATCACACCTTAAACTGTAACCATATTTTTCCTTTTTATTGGAGTTTTACCTGATCAATGAAAAAAATAAAAATAAAAAGTAGTAGGACGAAGAATGGAATACAGGCCCAGAATGGGAATTATACACGGATCCAACGAGTTACGGAACAAGATACAGAAGAAATCCACTCTATAAATATATGGCAAAAGCCGTAAGCTTCATGCTGCGAAAGAATGTGGTTTTGGTTTCTTTTTTCTTCTATTTTGGTTAATATTTCTGTAGTGCCTTTTGTTAACTGCTAAGAGAGAGATCGTGCAGTTATCGCTTTGGTTAGAGATTGAGTTTATAAAATCTTTAAAACATTTAATTAAATCGCGAGTTGGCAGCAAGGAATGTGTACTGATTTCATTCTCATAGTAAGAGGCAAAAGATACTATCCCGCGAAAATCATAACTAAACTTATGTGTCAGATAATACAAGGAGAAGTAAGTCGCCTAACAGTTACATACATACAAGTCAAAAGCAAAATGCCACACTGAGTAGAGCTGAAACAGAATTTTGAAAAAAAATCTTTTGCCTTTACTTCCTTCATTCATAACACCTGGAATGGACTAAGTCATTTGTGTTGCCAAAGTAATTAACACGCCATTTTTTAAGATTAAAAATTTCATACATTTAGTCAATTCTATGTGAATGTGGACTAACATATATTGGAGAAAAGAATGATTAACAAAAACTAAATGTGAAGATCACTAACACATATAGTATTAAATCAACCAGAGAAATCGCCCTTGTAAACGTCTACATGAAAATTGCAAGGAATATATAATCATAACAATTCATTATTATTAATTGTGAATAATCCTTTCTCCTTTCGTAGAAGTAGCACAATTTACGTTGTATGTGTGTTTGCTTAACAAGTTATTTTCTATTCCGTTTTACGAGATGAGTGTATTTTGAGTTGCAATCGACTATTAGATATTTCCTAGGCATCTGATTTACAATTTTTTTTAAAAAAAAACTGGAAATTTGATTCTTTCTTGCAATTTTCCATTCTTTATACAAATTACCAATAAGATCACAATTTCATTTGGTACTTTCTCTGATTTATCTCTTAGAAATTCTGATGTATCGGAGAAAAAAAGGTTTGATAACTAGTCTAAAAGAGAAAGAAGGACAGATGTCATTAATGTTAGATTGTTATAATTTCAAACTTCCTTATCAGTATAACTTTAAAAATTTCCTTATAAATTGCACAAGTATTGAATTATTATAATATAAATCATAGTTCTTTCATTACGTTTTACTGGAGGATCTACATTAAGAAAAAGGATTTACTTGTGTATATCATATATAAGCATTTTTTCTATTGTTTCAAAACTATTAAGCATGGCTTTCGAAATATCGGTTAGATATTAGAAATAGTTTTCAAGTGATAACAAAATAGTTGTTTTGATTAATTCCATTGATAGAAATAAGAATATATATGTAGTTTAGTATTCATATAGTAAATACTTTTAACTAGTGTTAGAATTGTATATAAAACATATAATATCAATAGTAAGAGCTAATTTTACGAGTATACTTTTAGCACTGATTGTTAATAAAATAAACATTTTGCTTTAGAAACTTTCATACTCTTTAAAAATAATTTTGGGAGTACTTTTCATAACTGTGTTTATAATTTTATATCTTAAAACTGTTTAAAATGTGCTTCTACGTTTTAAAGTCATAATCGAATTTCCTTTATCTTTATAAAACACAGTCAGATTATAATTTACACAATGTAATCAGGATTGCAAAATGACCAAAAATTGTATATATTCAAAATTTTTCATTTTACAATACATTATATAAAATACTTTAAAGATAGAGAAATATATAGACAGTGCACAGAAGGCAAGAAAATGAAACAATTACCAACTAAAAGAATGAATTGAAAGCAATAATAAATAAACAAAATAAATAAATGAAAACTGAAAAAATGAAAAAGAGTAATAGATCCCTTATGAGAGTAACCTCTGCGAGGGATATCTACAAGAATGGTGTAAGACCTCGGTGCAGTTTGAAGCTGACGTATTCTACACATTAATTTGACTTATGCTCATTCAAGGAAAACAGTTTACAAATTTTCCATCATTGTACCGGATAAGAATTTGTCCTTCGTTAATTGAAATATGTAAACTGAAATTTAACGGAAATTTTAGATCCTTTAAGTTGTGAGCAGTATAATCATTTCGGAGCAGGTGATTGTTATAAGGTATAATTCGAACATATGATTGTATTGCCCTTGGTGGTTTGGCCAGGTCTGCAAATTAAGGGCACTCTCTTATACAAAAATAAATCTTATGAGGAAAGAATATTAGGAAACGATATATAATATGATACGAAATATTTATATTTATGTGGTGATCTTATACATGATGATGTTTGATGTGAAAATAAAAAGAAAACAATTACAAATGCAATAATAATCTAGGAAATATGAGAGGGATTGTAAGTTATTAATCAACAAGAACAGATATTAAACTTAAACACACTTTCCAGAAATACAAACTACGAGTAACTATAACATTCTTTTATGTATGATAACAAGATTAAGCAATTGTAAATAATACATCCTAATTGGCAATCGCACGTTAAACGCTACTATATATAGTGTTATTATTTATTTCATATTAGCAAAGCAAACGTCATATTGCTGAATAACTTAATATAGTTTGATAAACACATTCAATACATCATGTTACACGTTACACGCCAAACGTGACTTCTCATTCTTATTAACTATGAGAACACTACTGTAATTAACAGCTTGTATCCCGAGTAAGCCAAATATGCTATTACCAATCAACTGGATGAAGTGTCAATAAATATGTAATCACATTAGCCCATGTATTGCGCAATAGAGAACACTTAATTGCATTGGACAATATTTACAAGATCTTTTAGGAATTTACCTCTTGGATACGACAAAGACAGGAAAGGTGATCTGTTCAGAACATGGAATTTACATGTTCACATTAGTACTATCATTTCTAGAGAAGGTGATATCAAAAGAAATGTTATAACTGTATCTAACGTCTAGAGTAGAACTTATTGCATAACTTAATCTACTAAATAAATAACTATATGGCTTATGGAACCCAGAGGTTCAATGTCACATCACAAAAGCTCCCAGTCACTTCTATCCTTAGTCAACTGAATCTAGTTTCTACTTTGTATTCTTGTATGTGCGAGATTCATCTTAATATTGTCCTCCCATCTGTGCCTATGTCTCCGTAATGGTCGTTTTCCGATTGGTCTTCCAGTTAAGACTTTGAATGTTTTACTGCTTTTCTCCATTCTGGCTACATGACCTGCCAACCTGATCCTCCTAGATTTAATGACTCTAACAGTGTTCGGTAAACCGTATAAATTATGCAGTATTAACTTAATCTACAATCATTAAAATTATGTCGTTAATTTTTGTAAATATTATATAGAATAGCTTTCCATCATAATGTCAAGATATAAATGGAAAATCAATAAGTACGCTGGTGTCCTCTAATGAGATGACACAACAAAAATATAGTTGTATAAACACTAGAACACCTAACAGAGGAAACAAAAAATATAGACTAATACTTGAAAGCAATACATGAAGGGGAGATGTTTCCCTCTTCTACCGATTAAGTTAATATCTTGTCCAAAATATTTATTACAAGCTAAACATAAGAAAAAAGAAATTTAGAAATGTTAATATTTTGTATGGTTTTTGGAAATTTGCGTATGTCAACTTTCAAACTAGCGTGATTTCAATAACCTAGTTTATTAACCTTTTATTTATTCCTACTAGTTAAATTGATACTTATTTATTTTTGAAGATATTGTAAGTGTCGTATCTTTCTCACAAGAAATGCGGTTTACTAATCGTTTGGACAAAAATATTGTTCTGTGAATAAAACGATGTTTGCTAATATTCTGTTCGTGCAAGAATAATTCGAAGGTGACTCAGGACGAGAAATGTTTGTTCAAATGAAGATATGAGAAGTAAATCGCAGTTTAATTGGTCTCGTGTTTATTTCATATCTGTCAAATTAATTAACATAATAGTCAATAGAACAGATTAAATATCTTGGTGTGCATCCCTGTGTTTCGTTTATTGAGCATCTCAAACTTGTTCTTATCGATTTATTAAACAATGTTACAATTAAACATATTATGTACACGAGGATGAAATAAGTAATTACAGAGTGTACACATGAAACCTCTCTGATTACAAATATTAATTGCATGAAAGCTATTGGTGCCAGAGAATAATGTTTTGTGGTGTCTTGAAGAGCAACTTACATTATGTTTTTTTGTCTATATATGCATTTTTATATTGGTCCCGTTAGTAGCTTTGAGAATGTCCAGTTGATATTCAATCTCCTGTCATGTGTTATGTTGCAAGTCTGGTGTGACCGAATTGATGACTTATCAATTTTTTGACGAAGAGCAGGAATATCACGTACAGGTGTGGCGTAGGCTCTATCCTTGACATAGCTTTATAGGAAGAAATCCATAAGGGCTATGTCAGGGGATCGCGGTGGCCAAGTAGTGAGTTCAATCAGGCTGCCGGATGACACTCCCCGATGGTACTTTCGTCTCAGTTTCTTTGCACGGTAATTGGTGATTTAGTCTCAGCCAACCACACCGCACACTGTACTCTCTCTGTGCTGTTTTCATCTTTGTTCATGAACACCTGCAACAAATAACAAAAATTCATATAAACTTTGTTACTGAATATCTGCAACAAATAAAAATAATCAACAATCAACAAGAAAAAAACTGTTTGAATTGCTTTTGAAGATGCCGCAAACCGTTATTCTCTTGCTCTAATAGTTTTCATGCAATTAATGTATGTATTCAATAAGGTTTCATGTGGACACCCTGTATATTTTAAACTGAATGAAATAACAAATTCGAATATGTGGACCATTCCAATAATCACTTATGCATTTAAGACTTTGTTGTGAAAAGTTAAATGAATAATATTCACTGTTTTACTTTTTTCTAGAATGTGGGATCAACGAACATTACAGTGAATGTTTAGGTAGTTGTAAGCTAACCTGCAGCACAATGTATGACGAATGCCCAAAAATCTGTGTACCAGGATGCACTTGTAATGAAGGATACGTCCGAGATGATATAACCGGGATGTGTATCCCGAGAGACCAATGTCATTATAGACGTATGTATAAAAAAAAGTTTCGTAATTTGTATATTAAAATCCAATAGTTAACTTACACATTCCATTCCATTTCATTTACTTCAAAATTAATTCATGATCATATCAACATGATTGAAATACTGTTGGGGTGATTAGCGTAAATGCTTTTTCTGCATCACTATTTAATTTTTTTTCTTATGCGATTTAAACATCTCAAAAAGTAAGGATATACTTTAAAATGTACTTTTGTGTTATTATTTATGTCGTAGAATATAAAGTACTGGAATTATTGTTGAATAGCAGGAATTTAGTTTAATAAAAGCTTTAACAATAACAAATTGACAAGGCATGGATATTGTAAAACTTTATCTCATATAGGATTTTGGGTAGAGCATTTAATAAAAAGAGCGTCCGGAAATCGACTCCCACTACCAGTTTTTATTATAAAACTTCCTCTATAAAAGTATTTTCACAGAATACTGTACAAATTATTCTATCTAGAATCAAGGTTAGTTATTGGTGGTCTTTGACCGTAAGAACGCAGACAAGATCTCCAACAGAGCCTCGTAGCAGGCTAAGAAGAGTGGAATTAAGGAACCAATGCTCCGTAGCAAGCAGAGGCGGGTTAAGTGGCCAACAGAGCCGAGTAGCAGGTTAAGCCAGGAGATAGGATAGGCGTAGTCCCGTAGCAGACTAGAGGCCTGGGGTTACCGTAACAGAGTAAAGGAGGGTCACCAGAAACTGGTGTCGAGTTGCCTTCGTCCATCCAATTTATAGGGTCCTTTGGGTGGCGGTGGCGCTGCTGCTCCGATGTCGTTTTCTGCTCCGTGTTAGGGGCCAGAAGCCGTCGTCTGCATGTGATTATAGGTTTATCTGGTGGGAGATCATCTTGCTAAAGCACGTGGTGGTGTTTGTAAACACTGATGCGTGGAATTGTTTGTTTACAACATCACATAGGATATTACACCCCCTGGCTTGTTTAAAAAATAAGCCGAAGGGTTATGTTTATATAAGGGTTGACAACACTGAGGTGTCACACAAAAAAATCACTAAAAATATTAATAACACTTCAACACTGCAAAAAAAATCACTTTTCGGAGCAGTAATAAGGTAGCGGAAGAAAGCACTAAACAGTTAGTTCCAAATCACAGGTAGGATCGGTGCATAGTATATGTCACTTCATTTCCCTCGAGGTAGGGCTGTTTTAAGCTTTGGCTTAATACACATAAATTAGTTTACTTATAGTGAGTGGTAGTGATCTCCATAGTTAAATTATTGGTATTAAATGTGTCCATCGGAATTGGAGGAGATATTTCTAAGCGAGGCGTTTTGGATATTTTTGGTATCGAGCGAAGACGGATATATAATATATATATAATGATAAGAGTTAGAAGTACTAAGAAAACTGCTTTTTACAGTGAGATATAAAGATGTTCCATACTGGAAGAAGAAAAAATCAAATTACGATTGGTTATTATCGGAAATCCTTTATAAAATAAAATGTTTATGAAGCGTTTCTATGAATAAAGCGTTTATAAACAAAATATAAAAATATGCCAAATCCAATCAATAATATAATAATGAGGGTAGCAATTGCAAATATGGTCCATGGGAATGCATTGGAGAGATGACATTCCGGCATCTTATCCAGCAAAGAGCTTTGTTCATGTTGGAGTAAAGAATTCATGGAAGTAATAGTACGTTGTAGATTTTGAAAATTGTAGATGAAGTTCAAATTTGGGTTCTCTGGTAATTTCCTATATATTAACGTAATGTTCGCCGATGTTCTAGTGGGAAGATTTAAAGTATCCCTTATTATACGTTGAAATTCTTCATATTTTAAAAAATAAGTTGATGAGCGATTAACTGCACCAGCGGCTAACATATGGTTTCTTTGGAGTGCTATTTTAACAGATTTACGTGTAGTAAGATGAAGTCTCATGGGTATATATAGATAAAATTCCTCTGTCCGTGAAAAGTAGGTTTCATATGGCAGCTATCAGTTGTATTTCGAAAAACTAAATTATATAGACAGCCTGTTTTTTGAGAGCGAGGTTGTGCCTGCAATTTACATATAGAGAACATTTATGAGATTGGCATAGTGATGAGTCTAACTCATAGATTCCTTGGTCCGTCCAGATTGCATGTTCAGGTGTTTGAATACGTATATGAGCTGTCTTAGAAATCAATTGTTATAAATTTTATATAAAATGTGATAATCATTAGTGTGCACAATTGGTGTTTGTATTATAATGTCTAAATTGACAGATTCTGGGTCGAATGAGAGTAAAAATGCTTTTGAACACTGATAAAATAAACCAAGATCTCTTTCCATTAGTGTGCTTCTTAGGTTTATATTCTGTCTAATCATTTCTTTAGCTAAAACAGGTTTTATTAAAGCGTCGTTAACTTTATTTTGAAGAATGCTTTGTATTATATTATCAAAGTGTTGTTCTAAATTTTGGTAATTAAGAAGAGCGATCAGATAACGTTCATTTGTGGGCGTTGTACATATCAATTTCAAAATACTATGATGAGTTTCGCTTATCAATTTTTCGACAGCTACTGAAAAGTTTGTCACCAAATGTGTGAGTTCTTTATATTATTTTGAGCTACAAGAAGAGAGAGTTCAGCCATTTGATTTGCTAATTTAGTGAAATCTAATGAATTATTTGCACTGGAATTACTAGATGTGCTAGGCGCGGGGGCTTCGGGAGGAGGATTCGGATTAGCAACTTGGGGGGAAGGATTTGGAGTTGTCTGACTTTGTGATGCATCCTGTAGCTGTGGTGCTGAAGGTGTAGGAAAAACTGGGGTCGGTTGTTGGTATTGATTCCAACTAGGTGTTGGGTTACATAATGAATAGGTCAGTTGTTGTTGATGCACAGGGAAGGAAGCGCCAGCGATTGTTGATGAGTGTAAATTGCTGACTGGTGAATTCTGATCGCAGAGCGAATATATTGCCTGTTGTAATTCCACCTAATCACGTTTCTTCATTAGGTCATTTGCTTTCTCGAGATTGTGTTAATGCGTTTGTAAGGCGTGAACAGTTGTAAATGTTTCTAACGCTATCTTTTGCAAAAATGTTTTGTTTAAACCCAAGGATAAATAATTTAGTTTCTGTTCCTCCGTGGCCTTAGGCAGAACTTTTTTTGTTTTTTTAGGCTCAGGCCCGCCTTTCAGAACCGGTATCTGAAAATTAAAACCGGCACGGGTTATCATCATTGCCTTTTATTTCTTTAATTTATTTTGTTTTGCATTTTGAAATAGGTGAAAGGGGATTTGAATTAGGGAGGGAAAGGAAACCACAAACAAGAAACAAGAGACAAGAAAACGAAACAAAACGAAACGAAACAAAGAATGAACAAAGAATAAACTATGCAAAACTCAACTATTGACTGTTGTAATTTCCAAAGTGCTATAACCATTGAGCTTGACCCTAACATATTCTAATATTAAACTATGCAATACGCAACTATCTACTAATACTATTTCCAGGGTATTTGACCATTGATCTTGACACTAACATGTTCTGATACTAAATTGTTTGCTAATCAAATCAAGATTATCTAAACTCTTTCTGATCTGCGTTGTCATTTCCTACCTCTGTTTGGTATTTTTATTTATTTGATTTTGATCTTGTTAGTATTTGGTTAGTTACTTCTAACTGTTTAGCTACTTCTATTTTTGGTATATTTATGTCTGTACGTAATATTAGTATTATTATTATTATTATTACCATTCTTCTTCTTCTTCTTCTTATTATTATTATTATTGGAGTTATTTAAACTTTGTTTCTTTACTTAGCTTGGTTGAGTCCATATTTATTAACTATGATTATTATGTTTTATTTTTTAATATGCTTTATTTATTTATTCTATTTCTTTTTAATTTAATTTAATTTATTTTATTTTTGAATTTAATGTTTATTTAGTGTTTATTTTTTACTATGTTATTTCATTTACTTTGATGGACTTCTTCTATCTTCAGGTTTCCTCTGTATGAGCTTGGTTTTCACTTGCTATTTCAAGTTTCTCTCCTGTGATCATATTTAATTCTTTCACTAATTATACACTGGTTTTTCCCTGTATATTTTGCCTGTTTCACACACTAAAAGCACTAAGAACACTAACTTGACACATAAACCGCATTCACCAAAACACACTAAGCCACACTAGTCTTCACTAATCCATACCGCATTCCTCTTAATAGTCCCTTGAGTCTTCGTTTATTGAATGTTCTCGTGGTTGCAATAGATTTCCACCCAATAACACAGGTTTGAGGTCCAGGGCCCACTCAGAGTACTTAGTGTGGATCCTGGTCCGAGGTATCCTTCCACCTGTGCCAATATAGGGATCAATCTCCATTAACATACCGTTATTGAGTCATTCACGAAGTAAACTTGTCTCCTATGGGGACATAGTCACAGCCAACACGCACACGGACACACAGATGGACCCGCCACCCGAAGGAAAGACACTTCCAAAAACACACTCTAGTGCGTCCAGAGTTCCGTTCCAAGTCACCTATGCCTGGAGACGCACTAGCACAACCACACTCGTCCTCCCCGGCAGATACGGAGTTCCAGTATCTTCCACGAGACGTTCTGAGGCCTCCGGTCTTGAGGAGAAACTGGATTCCATTCATCCTTCCACATTCATTCTGCTCTTGTTTTTCTTATGTGTTTTTCTCTATAGAATTGTTCTTTTTTTTAGTTTCGAGTAAAGGTCTGTTATTTTCTTCAGGATATTGTAATCTTTCTCGCTTCTCATTATATCAGCTATCGTCTTCTGTCTTATGTCCACTCTTTCCTTAAATAACTCTTCGAGAAAGGGGCACCAGAGTATATGATGCTCTGGTGTCCCCGTTTCAGCACATTCGCAAATTGAATTGTCTTTGACGTGTATATTTTGTAGGTAGGTTTCATATGGACCATGTCCCGTTAGAAAATGAATGAGTCCTGGGGCTGGGTCAAGAAACTTTATTTGTTCTCTGATTTCTACCGTTGGTATAATATTTCTAAGTCTTTGTGACTTAGCAGAGTGCGTCCATTCAATATTCCACATTTTTTGATTCTTTCTTCAATCTCTTGGGCGCTTTCAAAAACATCACCCAACAGTGCCCTTACCTCTTCTCTATTATTCCTTTTCATCCAATAATTTGCCGCTCTCTGTACTGCTATTAAGTTCAAAGGCTTGACATCAAGTAACAAACACAGGGCATTGTTGGGGTGGTGCTATATGCACCACTTAATCTCATCAGAAGGTTTCTTTGTGGTCTGATAAAGTTTTCTTTTATTCTCTTGTTTTGAAGCAGTCTGTGCACCCATATGCTAGATCCGCAAGTCATTGTAGCACATAGCAGGGTTTCGTGATATAATTTTAATATTTTGTTAGGCAATTTATATTTATTTTTACCTAGGGCTATCAATTTATTTGTCACCTTATTTCCTCTCGTAACGGTTTCTTGAATGTGTTTACCATAGTTCAGGTTTTCATCGATTGTTACTCCTAGGTATCTAAATTCTTTAACTCTGTCTATTTTATGATTGCCTAGTTTTATTTGTGGGCCTCTATTCAATTTTCTACCGAAAAGCATGTATTTTGTTTTTTTGACTGATAATTTTAGTTTATTTTCTTGACACCAATTGTTTAGGTCTTCAACTATTGCATTTGTTTTCATTTCTATTTCTCTTCTTGAATTGGCTGATAATATTATCGCAATATCATCTGCAAAGGCTATTATTTTGTCTATTAGATTGTTAGTATTTAATTTTTCTAGGCAGGGTTGTATCAAAATGTCCCACATTAAGGGTCCTAATATTGAGCTCTGTGGGCAGCCTTTTTCATTACGAATTTGCAACTCCTCTTGCTCCATTTGTACTGAGATCCATCTGTTCCGAAAATAGTGTTTAATGATATTTATCAAATAGGTTGGCATTTCTAGTTTAACTAATTTATCGACCAATGATGGGACCCATAGGTTGTCAAATGCTCCCTCTATGTCTACGTAGAGCGACAGGACATATTTACTTTCTGAATTACTCATTCGAATTTGTTCTATGTACTTATTCAGAGCGTCTTCTGTTGATCTGCCCGCTCTGAAGCCAAACTGTAGCGTATCTTCACTCATATTCCTATGTTTGTTAATCCTATTTGCTATAATCTTTTCGTATATTTTACTTATGTTTTTTAGCAGGCAAATTGGGCGATATGAGCTTACATCAGTTGGGTCCCTGTCTTCGTTTTTTAGCAGGATTATTAATTTTGACATTTTCCATGAGTCCGGAAATTCTTGCCGTTGTAGTAGTACATTGCAAAGTCTTGTCAGGTACGGGGTCCATATTTCTCTATTTTTCGTGAAGACTTCATTTGGTATTTCATCCAATCCTGGTGATTTTCCTGTTTTTAGTTTCCTAATGATGTTTTCGATTTCTTCATTTGTTGCCATGTCTTCCTTATTTACCGGTTCTACTTGTGTCGGCTCTTCGAATTTTCTTCTTATTCGTTTCTGATCTTCTGTTTCATCTTCCATTATATCCTTCGGGAAAAACTTTCGTGTTAAATTTTCAATGCTTTCCTTTCTAGTTACTGTATAAAATCCGTCATTTTTTCTTAACGTGCAAAGTGTTAAGGGGTTTATTTTCTTCATTATTAATTTGTATGGAAATCCCCACTGATCAAGCTGTATGTTTTTGGTTAGGAATAGTTCCCAGCTTCTTTTCTTTGCTTCTATGATTTCTGTTTCATACTCTTCTTTGGCATTCCTATAAGCTAAGAGTTTCTTTCTTTCAAATTTGGAATTGCTGTGGCTTGGTAACTTTTTCTTTTTGCTCGCACGATTTTTCTTAATCTTTCCAGTTTAGGTGACCAAAAATCGCCATATCCTACTCTCTGCGTGGTTTTAGGAGTGGATGCCTCTATTGCCAATTTAGTAGCCTGTTCAATTTTTTGTACTAATTCGTCACTGCTTTTGTCTATGTCCAATTGTGGTAAGGTAAGCTTCTTTTTAAAATTTTCCCAATTTATCTTTTTAATGTTTAACCTTTCTTTATTCTTACTTGGTGTATTTAATTCCATGTTAAATGTTATTATTTCGTGATCGCTTGTTGTTTCTCGATCCCATGTATGCCAATCTGTAATGTTATCAACTAAATTTGGTGTACAGAGTGTTATATCAATATAAGATTCTCCTCGGGAGCCCACAAACGTTGGTTTGTTTCCAGTATTTATGATTACTAATCCATTCTGGGCTATGAAATCTTCCATAATTTCTCCTCTTGTATCTGTAGAGGGTGATCCCCAAGCAGTACTCTTAGCATTCGAGTCTAGAACAAACAATATTTTCTTTTCAGGATTCTGCCAAATGATTTGTTGAAGTTTACCTATAAATATTTCAATGTCTTTGCTATACTGGAAATATGAATTGACTATCCAAAAGGTGTCTGTTCCTTTCGTTATTTCTATGCAGATTATCCAATTGTCACAATATTGTGAAAGTTTTAAAGCTTCAATGTTCCTGTTCATTATTACTGTGGCTGCTTGGGGTGCTTCACCTCCGTATATGATATTACTTGTTACAGGAAAAGTTGTTAACTTGTTGTTATGCAGATATGGCTCCTGTATGGCTAAGATATCTATGTTGTTTGTTTCTGTAAATCTTCGTAATTCCATTGTTGCTATTTTTGATTTGTGCGAATTGTTTTGTGCTATTCTAATTGTTGTTAACGTGTTATGCATATTTGGTATAAACATAGGCATCCATCTTCGTTTTACTGTAGTCGAAACAAATCCTACCATGCGCATTTACCAGTTGTTTATAGACATTCTCTAGATCCCAGTGGATGCCTCTTCTTTCGTATACCTCATCTATTAGATCTAGCAACTCCCATCCATTAGCTGGCAGATCAAACGTTCTTAGTTCCAATCTATCTATTTCTTCTAAGACCGGATATGTAATCGTTCTTCCTTTTTCGTGGATGTCTCTTACTAGTTGTCTAAATGCTTGTTCAGTATGTTTTTATCTTCAAGCTTGGCTAATCTGTATAGATGGTTCATATTGGGGTACAACATTTTGGGCTCATTAAATATTGTTTTCTCTTCTTCTTCAGTAGAGGTTATCGTGTTGTCTTGTATCCTTTTCTCTTTTGGTGGAAACAGATATTTCTGTTCTCCCGGTGTGAATGAGATTAATGTTTTCTTCTTTGTATCTCCTTTCTCAGTTGGTGTGATGTCTGTATTCTTTATTCTATTTTCTGGTTCCATTTCCATGTTAGTCATCCTAATTGACCCTTTTAATTCTTTTTCTTCTATTATGTCGGTTTGAATATATTTGTCCTTGGTTGAAATAGTTTTTCTCTTTCTGTTTAAAAAATCTTCTAATCTTCGTTTATCCCTTTTTTTCTTACTGGGCGGTTTGTTGCGTTTCTTATTTTTTAGTTGTGCTCTTTTATCCATAATTTATCTTGCTTATTATCCGTTCTCGTGCCATCCTGTACGATACACATTCTTCTGTGTTGGGTGTTTGACATTCCTTATGTCTCAACCTGCACGGTACGCATATGTTTTTATTCTTATTTTCACACTCGTCGCTATTGTGTCTATTTGAGCCACAGTATCTGCACACTTTTCCATCCTTAGCATCACAGTGCTTCATTACATGGCCAAAATCCTGACAAACGTAGCACTGTGGTACTACGATGAAATCTTTGACTTTGTGTGACTCGTAGTCCACGTATACTCTATCTTTGCTTATTAATACCTTCCTTATATCTGGCGTTACTTCAATCACCAGATGGCATTTCTTTTGTCCTTTCTTGCCTGCTCTAAATCTGGCTTTGATCTTCTTTGCCTCTTCCATTTCTTCCTCTTCAAAATTCTGTTCTATTATGGCAGCTACAATTTCCTCGTCTTTGACATCTGATGGTATGCCGTAGACTATCATTAAAGGGTTTCGCCTCCTAGTCTCTTCGACTCTAAAATCCTTCTTTATTTGTTCTTTGGAGACAATTTTATTCAAATCTTCCTTGGTAGCTGTTTCCAGGAATACCAGGTCTTTTGTTGTTCTCATCCCTGTGATTTTTAGTTTCTCTTTCCTAGGATCTATTGTCTCTGCCAGTCTTCTTACTGTCTGTTTTGTAGTCTCTCCCTCGTTTGGTCTAATTATGAACGCAGGTTTTGTTCTTGCCGTGACTTTCATTATTTTCTTCTCTCTTTCCGTTACCTTTCTTCCCATAACCACTTCCGACCATGTTAGGTTTTCATCCTGTTCCTTTTTTTCATGTGTATCTTCTATCTTCTTTGAAAGCGACTGTATCTCTTTAACTACAGCTTCTGTATCCGTGCCTTGCTTATTTTCCAATTCTTGTAGCTTTTCTTGTAAGATATGACGTTGTTTTTCCCAGGCGATTTCCGATCTACCAAATGTTTGCTGGGTCTGGATCAATTCTTCTTTCAACTTTTCGTGCTTCTTTTCCAAAAATTTGTAGTCCTCTTCTGCTTTCCTTAATTTTCTGGACGTTTCCTGAAGTTGCTGCTTAATTTCATTCCTACTTTCTGTTATCTCTGCTATTTCCGTCTCCAGTCTTTTATATTGTCGGTCTCGGTCTTGCTTGATCTCCATTGTTTCTTCTCTGAGGTCTTCGATCTCTTTCTCCAGTTTTTCATTCTTCTGTTTTAATTCTTCTATGAGTTTTTTGTCTTCTATTCGGCTACCCTTTGCTCCCGACATTAGCTCCATTTCATTGATAAGTTTCTTCTTCTGCAGGTCATCATATTTAGTCTGAATCTTATCATTCATCCTTTCTAATTGTTCGATCTTTCCAATAAGCTGTGAACGGTCTTTGACCCAGACTGTTACTCTTTTCTTGAGCTTCTCTAAATGGCCCCTACCTCCTTTTTTCAGTCGAGCAGTCCTTCCAAGTATGTCATTTCCTGTTCCATTTGCAAGATTGTGTCAAAGCCCGGCTCCTCCATTGTGGGTTTTCTGGTTTGGTGTTCAGGCATCTCCATCTCTTCTCTCCCTCTTTTTCTTTGTTCCGTGTTTTCGTCAATTTTGGTAGTTGTTACGACTGGTGATTGATCCCTAGCTGGCGTGCCCGGTGGCGATCTATACATGGCCATTTTCCACGTTCAACTTGTCTTCCTACAAGTGTAGTTTAGTTATGATAGAGTCACTGTTTGAAAGTTATGAATAGTATACGTACTGCACACGCTAACAAAAGTCTCGATGGGCAAAACTTTTTTTGTTTTTTTTTGTTTTTACGCGATTTCACTGAGACTTGGTGTGGGCACTAAGGACGTCTTCCCCGATCGGGGGGACCTGAGAGGGGGACGATTCCCGGGAGTGAAGGGGGTTCGATGGTGGATAAAATTTTGACCCCGGAAATAAAAAAATATAGAAAATGTCGCGAGGGGTTGGGGGAGGGGGTCACATATATTCTTCCGAAAATGGGGTCAAAGGTCAAGACCTACCCCATTTTTGGTCGAATATGTTTTCGGGAGAGGGAGGGGGAGCACCATGGGGAAGTAGGGAGGAGGGTTGAGGATCCACCTAAAAAAAATCAGGTCCCTGGTCCTTTCGGTTTGGACTCCATAGTGCCCTAGAGTTGGCTTAAAAGCCCATGTTATATTTCATTGTTTCTTATAAGAAAAATTCTAAGTTCAGTTTTGTTGAAGATATACGGTACTAAGTTCAGACTTACCAGAAAGATGTGATCCTATGTTGCTTAGTGTTAAGCCGCACTAGTGAGTTCGTTTACTTGTCCTTGGTTGCTTCAGCAGGAAATGCTGATCTTTTATTTTTTACTTTTTAAAAATTCTTCCTGCTCTCGCCACATGTAAAAGCACACACAACACTATTTAGATGGAGAAAACTGGTCCAGTTTTTTGTCTATATGTTCTAAACGGTTGGCCCGATTTTGATGCGGTTCCTTTTGTTGGACTCTGGACACATTCACTGTTTGAATGGTATGTAGCACTACACATAAACATCACTTTTACCCACTTTTTTCGGCTCCTACTATGGAGCAGAAAGAAACACGTCTTTTCACTCCAATCAATCACACATTAGGCAGAACTTGTCTAATGACTCTCAATTTTCTGAGAAAATACGCATCTACTGGCTCGTTTTCACCTTGTTGGACTTGAATAATTTAGAATTCCGCCCGATATGCCGGTAATCTTGGCCTACTCAGTTCAACGAATTTATCTTTTAATTGTTCATAATTAAGCGCGTCTAACTGGTTCTGGGCCTTTAACTGTAGGACTAAGTCAAGTGCTACATCTTGTAAGTTCATAGGTAGTAGTTCTTTCTTTTTCTGTTCATTCCACGAATGCAGCAATGCAAGATGGTCGAAACGCATAAAAAATCTATCGGGGTCCTCCGTAATGTGTCCCGAATACTTAGTGAGGTGTGGTATATTAAAGGAAGGGCGCGAATTCTGCTCCATATTTGTACCGTCCTCCGGAAAAGTGTTCTTTCCAGTTCTAGTTTGGGGCATGCACTAAAATAAAGATTCACGTCTGATTCACTAATTGTACACTAAAGAAAATCACATACCTTAAAAAATAGTTCACTTTCAAGTTAATAAAAGTACTGTCCGATAGGGGAGTATTCAGATCGATACTGAGCCGGTCAAAGCCTCTACCATGTAAAACTTTGTCTCATATAGGATTTTGAGTAGAGCATTTAATAAAAAGAGCGTCCGGGAATCGACTCACACTACCAGTTTTTATTATAAAACTTCCTCTATAAAAGTATTTTCACAAAATACTGTACAAATTAATCTCTCTAGAATCAAAGTTAGTTATAGGTGGTCTTTGACCGTAACGTCGCAGAGGTAATCTCCAACGGAGCCCCGTAGCAGGCAAAGGGGAGTGGAATTAAGGAACCAATGCTCCGTAGCAAGCAGATACGGATTAAGTGGCCAACAAAGCCGAGTAGCAGGCTAAGCGGCTGAGCTTAGGATTCCCAGACAGAGTCCCGTAGAAAACTAAAGGAGGGTCATCAGAAAACTGGTGTCGAGTTGCCTTCGTCCATCCAATTTATAGGGTCCTTTGGGTGGCGGTGGCGCTGCTGCTTCGATGTCGTCTTCTGCTCCGTGGGAGGGGCCAGAAGATGTCGTCTGCAGATGATTATAGGTCCATCTGGTGGGAGATCCTCTTGCCAAACCACGTGGTGGTGTTTGTTAACACTGATGCGTGGAATTGTTTGTTTACAACATCACATAGGATATTGCAATATATTTGATGAGCTTGACTTCTCTCTCGATTTTAACTTCATGAAAGGTGACAGCATTTGGGAAACTGCTTTCCCGATTTGGTATTGTATGTTGGTCACATAGCAACTCATGGGTACCGTGTGCGAAAGTGGTATTAAACATTACCTGTGTATACTGTATATTTTTTTAAACAGGGTATCTGGAGAAAGTGTCAATGCTTTCTGATATAGTAGCGTAGATGGGGTCTAAACAAGAACATTCATGCGATCATTGGTCAGATGATGAACACAAACGAGATATGAACAAAATAACAATGAATTAGGAAAACGCAAAAAAAGCAGCATGTACACTGAACGACAAAAATTAATTGGAGGTTGTAGTTCCACGAAATAATACGTATTTCCTCCAAGAGAATTGTTTCACTGTATGAGTGATAGACAAACAACAAGACAGTACAGACTTGCTCCAAAACATGTCATAGCAGGATATTCCTCCATTTGGGGCAAGAAAGAATAAGTAGTTGAAAATTACTTAGAATACCGCGAGATAGTTAGGCAGAACTTCCATTCCTTTTAAATTTTAATAGATGAAAATTAATACAGAAAAGAGAAAAATTGTTTATGCATCATACGAAGACAGAGAATGTATAGAAAAACACGGAGAAATAGAAAAAAAGAAAATGCAAAAGGGAAAGCAAAAATTGGAAGACACAGGATTGTATGAAATTTTAATGAACAGGGATATAATAATCTTCGTCTCTTCTCCTGGACCGTCTCTCTATCTTGTTTTCTCTCTTAATTGGACAGATAGCAATCATCAGCATAGGTGTCTCATAGTTGTTCACTTTGCTAGACAGGCCATAACAAATATGTTGTTACATTGCATTAAAGTCTTTACTGCGAGCGAGATACTCCCGCTTTCATTTAAAGTTTGAATTTTATTTAGGTGTCTAAGATTCAACTTCTGGTTCCATAAAAAGCATTTGTTCTGTAGATCAGGGGCAAGCAAGGATTCATCCATAACTTTGTGAACTTACTGTTGCACCAACGCGCGCGCATACTATATATATATATATATATATATATGTATTGTACTATATACCTGTATTGTAATATTTGGCTCATGGCAGCCTTCGGGGATTTTAGGCAAGGACCTTCGTCCAGGGCTACCTCAGGAGCAGTTTTACGCTAAGTGATCAGGGGTCAACCGATGTCTTAGTCCTCTTTGGGTTCACTTTAGTAGGTCGTATCTGGGTAGCTCGTTCCAGTTCCGTTCCGCGCCTTACTATTCGTCGTGTCTTCCTACTTTTGTGTACTGTCTGCTGCTCTGATGCTTAAAAAACAATAGCACATGTTGTTTGAATAACATGTACTCAGACTGCAAGGTGGATATACTTACAATATATATATATATATATATATATATATATATATATATATATATATATATATATATATATAACTTCTTTTACGTGGCGAAGTTAAGGCTCTGCAGCCTTCTCCGAGCACTTAACCACGTGCATACATTAGATATATTTAAAAAAAATACCAATATATAGAAAATATTAACAATTACAAAAGAAGAGTACTGAACCACATAAAAAAGAATATACTACTTAAGTAAAAAAATGGTTAAGCACTTCAAAAACAAAAATTGAAAAATAATATACAATAGAGGAAACAAAAATAACATGGAGAAAACTAAAATTGCATATTGCATATAATATGGTACTAGAAGTATGAACATATAAGATGTACAAATTAACATAGGTTACCTATTGGTTGTGTGTTCATATGTGGGTTATTAATAATCTGGTAAAACGAAGATGCCTCATGTGCTACCAGTATTCTTATCTTTACTTAAGAGAAGGGAATTTACAGATTTTTTAAATTTGGCAACTGTGGAAACGTTATGTATTAATTGGGGTAAACTGTTCCAGAGGCGTGTAGTACTTACTGTGAAGGATTTTGAGTATGAATCAGAATTGCGACTGGGTATGTAGAGCAAGAAATTATCTTGTGATCTTGTGCTTCTAGTATGAAAGTCTGATAATTATAAAAATCTACGGGCTAGATACGATGGTTCTGACGTAGTAAGTATTTTGTACAATAGGGTAACATTATGTAAATTTCTTCTTTCAACTAACGTCAGTTTTTTATAAAAAGATGTGAGATGTTCCCTGTAAGTTATATTGAAAATTAATCTAATGCAGGCATTTTGTACTCTTTGCAAGCGTTTTGATTGATTTTCTGTTAGATCAGAATAGACTGAGTTGCAATAGTCAAGATGTGGGAACACCAGTACCTTGACAAGTTTGATCTTCAAAGATATTGGTAAAAAATTTCTTAGTCGATTTAACGTATGTAGGGCACCAAATGCTCTCTTACAAACTCCATTTATTTGATCTGACCAGGAGAGATTTTGATTTATTATGACTCCCAAATTTTTGACAGTTGTAGAGAATGGAATAACAGTATTGGACAATTTTATATTTGGGAGCTGATGGATATTAATACAAGAAAGAATTCTTGGGGAGCCAATTAAGATGCACTGCGATTTTGTTGCATTTAATTTTAACCCATGAGCCGTAAACCAATCGCTGATTTTCTTTAACTCAGTATTTATTTCCTCAATCGCATTATTAATATCTTGTTGGGGGAAAGAAGCATATAACTAAAAATCATCAGCGTAAATATGGTATTTACAATATGTGAGAATTTTAGGGAGATAATAAATGTAAAGGGCAAAGAGAAGGGGACCTAGTACGCTACCCTGCGGCACTCCACTGTTGATACAATGCCATGTCGATATGTGATAGTGATTGATCACTACTCATTGTTTACGTTCGTGAAGGTAAGAATGAATCCATTTAACCACTGATTCAGAAAAATTAAACAATAATGATAATTCTGAAGTAATATGTCAAGATCAATTGTTTGAAATGCCTTACTATAGTCAAGAAGAGTAAGGAGCGTCAGTTTTCTGCTATCAATAGCCCATCTTATATCCTCCGTTACGTTAACTCGTGCAGTGCATGTGCTATGATTTCTTCGAAAACCAGATTGAAATGTATCCAATAAATTATTTGTTGTTAAGTATTCCCGAATTTGATCATTTACAATATATTCAAAAACTTTTGAAAGCACGGGAAGGACACTGATAGGACGATAGTCTCCAATATTATCAGCGTTGTTCTTTTTTGGAAGTGGGCGGACCTTAGCGAGTTTCCATACTGTGGGAAAAGTACCTGTGGCAAGAGAGTAATTCAATATGTCAGTGATAGGATTAAGTACATGCGGTAGGATTTTCCTGATCATGGTTATTGAAATATCATCTGTACCAGTGGCTTTAGATTTAATTCTTTGGATTGCTTTTAATACATGTGCAGGCTGTACGTGAGAAAACGAGAGCAGTGAGTTAATTTCCGAAGCTACAATATTATTCATTGTTTGCAGTTTCATGGAGGCTGGTATCATATGGCTTTGACAGAAAAAAGTGTTCAATTCACCTGGCGTATAGTTAACTGTGTTCTTGACTATGTTTCTCCCAACACCTAATACTTTTAGCCGTTTCCAAAGAACTGCTCCATTATTTTCGAATTCAAGTATTTCAAAGGCAAAGCGCCGTTTTGCCTTCCTTACTTCTTGAGTGCAACGGTTTCTTAATATCCTATAGTTTTCGAATTTTGTATTGGAATTTGTTGTGCTATCACTGGAAGGATCACTATTTTTAACATGTCTCCTGTATGCTCTATAAGCTTTATCTCTCCGCGCCATTAACGAACGTAATTCATCGGTTAACCATGGTGATGGGGGTCGCGAAACGCGTTTCTTCACTACAGGGGCGTGTCTATCATACAAATTTATTATTAAAAAATTTAGAGTATTTACCTGCTCGTCAACTGTAGGGAGGCAGTTTATTGAGTGCCACGGCAAGTAGGCAGCGTCGATGTTCAGGTCTACTTCATTCATGTACCTAAAGTCTCTGTATGATGTGAATTTAGCTTTATATTGCGGAACTCGAAGTTTGTAGGATATATATAGCATATCATGGTACGAGATGCCCGGTGTGTGGATTTGACCGTGGCTAATTACATGTTCTTCCTTGGATACCAGTATTACATCTATCCATGATGCTGAGTTCCTTATGTGATGGGTTGGACCAAGAGGACAGATAGCAAGATTCAGGCCCGAGATCGTATCCCGATATTGCAAGCCTTCGTCTTTTGTTGTTAAAAGATCCCAATTTGTATCACCCATTATTATGGAATGCTGATAATTGGGTAAATGTTTTGCAATATCGTCAACAAAGTTTATGAAAAATGTACGGGTGGGGAGGACGATACACAACACTCAAAAGCAATGTCTAGTGAAATACAGTGACTTCGAGTATAATATATTCTGAACTACTGTTATATACACCAGCTGACTAAGACAGAAGTTTGATCTGGAAGTTGTCTCGTAAGTATATTGCCACACCCCCGCCGCGTTAACTCTTTCTATTGTTTGTAAAGAGATGGAAACCTGATAAATGAACGAGATTGTTTGACAGGGAATCCTGTAGCCAAGACTCAGAAATAAGTACTGCATGCACATGTTTAAAAGAGGATACAATGCTTTCAATTTCCGCGAAATTTGAATGAAGGCTTTGTGCATTGAAATGAATAGCGTTGAAGTTCCCTTGGGCAAAATCTGGTTTCTGGTCATGGGAGGTAGTTTCCAAAGGGGAGGGAGGAAGTGTCACTTTCTAGACATAGAAGGTCATTGTCACTTTCTATGAGGGTGGAAGTGTCAAGCCCACTGAAACAGAAATCAAGGTTGCCATATTTAAGTCTGCGAATGTGTCATTCATTGTTCTATCCTGAGAAGATAATCAGATGCAATGCAATGTAATATACTTGAAATGTTTACAAGAAACCCTTCTCTATACATACGTACAAAACAATCGGTAGTTCTACTTACTAGAATATTCATCAAAAACAAAAACAAGACGAAACACCGACATAACAGCAAAATAATAGCATAAACACACACATAGAGAACAAAACGTATCCTGCCGACACTGGATACATAAACAACACAACTACACACAAGATATCAGACACATGAGGAGAATGTTGTAGACACTGCACAAGAAAAATATATGTAACTCAGACATCACTAGCTTTGCAATATGAAGTGGAGTACAAATACGGGTGAATCAATAAGAACGTACCAGGCCTGTATCGCAGCTAGTACTGCACGTAGAGACTTCAAAAAAAAAAAAAAAAAAAATTGCATTACCAAGTCGTATGTGTAGAATGCAATAAAAATAGTAGCGAGACCAGTGGCGTCTCGTGAATATCTCCAACGGAGGTCAACTTCAAAATTTGCAATGGAAAGTGCTATAACTGTTGGAATCGCTCGAAATGACATTAAATGTCGTGCAACTTTTAGAGGACAAACTTTGTCATATCATTTCCCATTTAGCCGCTAGAAGCGTTGATGCAGACTTGTATCTGACTGCCCGTAGCAGGCCTTTATCTCAGCTAATAATGCACATAGAGCCGTCAAACAAACAATTGAACTACCAAATCGTATGTGTAGAATGCAATAAAAATAGTAGCGACACCAGTGGCGTATCGTGAATATCTCCAACGGGGTCATCTTCAAAATTTGACACGGAAACAGGGGTTGGTTGTGCCTCCATTAAAACAAGCGCACAATGGAAGAAAAGCCGAGAGGAAACACCCTGGTATATTTCTTCCTCGTTGGCAGCAACATGGTCGCATTACTAGGTGAAAGTGAGATGGTGCGAGGGTCACACTAATTTAAGGCCCCCATTGTTATTGAGATATTACAAAATCGAAGGTTGGATGTTGGAAGTGAAGTTTCGCACAATTTGTATGAATTTATCAGACAGCTAAAATTTCTTAGCTAGGGTGTTGTCGATACTTTTGGTTGTTGCACCTCCAGAGTGAGGGACTGGCAGAATAACTGGTGTATGTGGAGTAACTATAGCTGAAAATTTACGTTTCGCCCGCAGTACATCTCTCTTCAGTTTTCCCTGTCTCCGCAATGATGCAACCTTTATGCTTGTATTCGTAGGATGATTTTTGTTCTGTCGTTACATAACACTTCTGGCAGTTCGTCAACATCTTTATGTGCAGCTCTAATTGTCAGTACTCTAGTGCCCAACTCTATATCTTGTATGCATAATTATATGATGAAATTCAAGGGACATTTTTTTTACTTGGTACCATCTCAGGGATCATCTCCCAAAGTTTGTTCTTACTTTTTTGGGTTCACTGTGTTTATATATTTGTGCACTATGAAAAAACATAAAGGAATGAAAATTGGAAACAAACAATACTTCGCAAAACTATTAGGCTACAATCACGACAAAACTTTAATTCCAAGCTTAGGCATGAGCGGGTATGCCAGGTGGATTGAGAATTTACAAGGACAGCACCGAAGGCGTTGCACCGCAATTGTAATCAAAGAGCTTGAGGAAATTAAATCATATACTCGACAATTCTGTTAGTAATTTCAGTATTTTACAGTTAATATTTTACTTTTCACCCCTTCTCACCTCATATCGATAGGGGCTGAAGTTCGAATTTAACGTTATCCTGATTGTAATTAGTAATCTCAGAAACATTGAATTCTATGGAGTCGATATTGATATTAGTCCTTTTTTTATTATTTTTACATGTCAACAATTTCTACCAAACCAAGGATATTAATGAGAATTAAATGTATACTTACGAGGGCTAGTCAAGAAAGACTTGGACTGATTTTTTTTCTAGGCAATTTATTATTACTCAGCAACAGGCACATAATCCTTTTCAAAGTAGTCCCCGCCCGCCATGTCGATTATAGACACAAAGATGCAGAAAGTGTCTATAATCGACTTTGGAACCCCAAAATCTATCGAGGTCGTTCTAGATCATTTCTTTCATTTCACAATCCCCCAATCAAGGGTACTATTGCGCTGGACTTGGACTTGAAAAAAATGAAATGAAATCTATGAGTTTAACGTACCACGCTTATGCCGGTGGGGCTAAAGAAGACGGTGATGATGAGTAATGAATGAAATGGTGGAATGATGAAAGTGGGAGGAAACGGGAGATCCCCGAGAAAACCCACGCACACGGTGTTTGTCCATCACAAAGTTCACTTGGCGGGGGCTGGGATCGAACCCGGGACCCCAAGCACCAGAGATGAACGCTCTACCACTGAGCCACCGCGGCCCCCAAACTTGGACTTGAAGAGCATTGTAAGTGTTGCTATTCATCTCAGCGTTAACAAAACTTGTATCTCTGTGTGTGAACTCTGTACTAGTATCGGTCGTTTTCGATCATTTTATATGTTACTCGCTGATACTCTACCGAAGTCTGCAAGGGGTCTTACCTCCAGTGAAGATTGAACTTAAACTTGGAAGTAATCGAATGTTCTACCAATCAGCTTAAGGGATCGAAAGCTATTGATTCGATACTAATATTGCTTATGTTTTATCACTTTTACATGTTACAATATCACCCCCCTTCAAGGTGCTGATGGGGGAGAACTATAACTTAAATAACATCTGGATTTTCACTCTTTATCTAAGCTACTCCAAAATCTATGGATTCGACACAAATATAGGTCGCTTTTTCACTTTTATATCTGCACCTCCCACTCTTCCTACAAGGGCTAAGGGGATCTAGCCACCACTCGGGAAGAACTTGGACTTAAACTTCATCTTAACTGCCAAAAATGAACTTAGTGACGTTAAAACGAATAGTTCGTAATACTATGTGTTGTTTCCGATACTTTACGTCACTATGCACATCCAGGTGCAAATAGGAGTTTAAATTAGAGTTAAAACTCATCAAGAGTTTCACTATTTATCTAAGAGACACAGAAAACTATGCATTCGGCACTAATATTGGTGTTTTGTCTTATCATTTTTACATATCCTTCTTTTATTCCTTATAAGTGTACTAGGAAGTCTGATCCCCGTAGTACTATTTCCCAAACTATATGCAATATGACTTAGAAATTTGGTTATCATTGCTCCATACGTTTCAGAATTATGTTGGAGTACACACACAAACACACGACCAAAGCGTCATTACTTCCATCAACAAAAGCGTTCAGAATATCAAACTGAAAACGTAAGGCAACAAATTTCTTTCTTCCGTTTTACTAAAACACAATGCAATCTCTTAGATGTTGTTGATCGTAAACATCCCATGGACATGGTTTTAGGGATCGTTAGATTTCAGACTGGAGCCAGAATTAGAATTTCGATATTCTCTGTTTATGCCCATATGTACTCTTTACGCCTCTGAATATATTTCAAGAAATTCAACTACGTGCCTGAATGATAATATTTTAAGTAATCTGCGTATAACAAATAGCTGTAAACGGAAACATTACATACTCTCATTTACTGCGATTACACGATTTTCTTAATTTAACATTCACATATTTTATACCAACGTTCTATCAATATCTACCACATGCCATATATTTACACATTAAAATTATTTATGTCATAAAATTATAATATATATATAACAGATTAATTTAATGTAATTATATTATATATATATTCCTGCATTGAGGAAAGTAGGATTACACAGCAAAAAGTTTCACAGAAAGGATAATCGAACCCATAACCTTACGATCAGAAGTCTTCTGGGTTACCACAAAGCTAACGTGGATACTTCTGTGATCTTCTACTAAAAGTATAAGTGATTCAAAAGGACAATTACACTAATATCCATTGCAAATGTCGTTGTTTTTCTCCATAGTCCTTCATTTTCTCCTATAAATGCGAGAACTTTGTTTGCTCTTTTTCCTTTCATTCGAAATGTTCTTTCGCGTATGGAATCATAACTTACAAAACCAGATGTGATGACATATATACATAGTTACGAAAAATTCTATCATTAAGTATTTCAGTCAATGTTTTTTATTTCTCGTCAGCACCTTCAACAGTTTTTTTCTCTATGAAAACCTGTACCCAAAAGCACTCCTAATTACAACTACTATCAGTTTCGATATACTTATGCAGGTTGTAATTTTATACATATTGGAATATATATACAGTGTGTCCTTAAAGTTACGCAACCCAAAGTTTGATTGTGTATATTTTTTAAACTAAGAACAATAAAGACCTGAGACTTCAAACAAAATCAAGCGTAATCTATGTAAATATTTTTGAGATCATGACCAATGTTACAATTGTAACGATTTTGTGTAGTATCGAAAGAAAGTACCGAAAGTGTAAAATAAAAATGTACAAAATGAAGAAAATTTATGTTCAGTTGCAGAAAACATTTTTTTCTTGAGTTTATGTGCAGTATGCATGAACATTTATACATTAGTGCAAAAATTACACACCTGCAACTGTTAACCCTGGAATGCTCTTGGAAAGAGAAGCATGCTTAACTGGAAATGCTCGAAGTGGCTGCCGCGTTCTCGTAAAGAGAAATTTACATGGTTCACCATGATTCTTGACACCTTTTTAAGAGTGTTTCTGTTGATTGATTGAATTTCTGTTATAATGTTCGTCTTCAGTTCCTCAATGGTGTATTCTTGTACACCACATTTTTAGGTAACCCCATAAGAAACAGTCAGGTGATGTTAAGTATGAACAATGGGAGGGCCACAAATTTTTCAAGATTAAGTGGTCACCAAGAAATTCCCCTAACATTTCTAATGTTTCCTCGGAAGTATTCCCAGGGTTGCCAGCTGTAGGTGAGTATTCTTTTAATCCAAATTTTTGTATAATAACTCTGGTTATCAATTATGTGCAAATTTTCACTTCTTATCAATAATTAACGTAGAAAGCACCTGTTGCAGTAATTTTACGATAATAGTGCTGGCAGGGGTCGGGTTTCTGTGAAAAGACACTCATTTTATAGACTTGCATTAAATATTCTTTTCACATGACAACACTGCATCAACGTTATCACATTGTCGCACGAAGGTATAAATGTTGAAGCACACTGCGCATATACTCAGAGATTCACCTGCAGGAAATCAGTTCTCTGCAACTAAATATTGATTTTCTTCATTATGTGCATTTTTTATTTTATACTTTTGTTACTTTCTTTTGTTTCTACACAAAAACGTTACAAATTCTAACATTGGTCATGATCTCGAAAATATTTACATAGAATACGCTTAAATTTGTTTCAAGTCTCAAGTCTTCATCGTTCTTAGTTCAAAACATATACACCATCTAACTTTGAGTTACGAAACTTTACGGACACACTTAACTAATTGAATACACCCATGCTTTGCACAGGGGCTGTATTTGGAAGTCAACACCTGTGGAAGTACGCAAAAAGGTCTATAAGAGCGTGGTATCCATGGTTTTCAGGGCACCTAAGTTGAAGAGTGATATTTCCGATGCAGTTTAAATCCAAATTCCTCTTCGTAACTTGGGGACCGGGGAGAGGATATATATGTGAATGAAACGTATTATCGCTATGTGAAGAACAGATATTCTGTTAGTCTTTAATAATAATAACGAACGGAAGTTTGACATGTTAAATTCTTTAATATATTTATCGCTGTTCAAATTTACGCACTTGTGCGGTGTGTGTGTATTATGTAAATAAGGGCATCTCTCTTTTCTCGTTGTGCCAAAAATATACAAATAATAAAGAGGGATTTTTATCAGAAATCTAAAAAGTAAAATTAAAAGCCGTTGCTTTAAGTACCTTTGCTGCTAGCGAAATACGTTGTATGTGTTCTGCAGACACGTTACAGTAACTAAGATTAGCATCAGCAGAAGAAATATTTTTTAAACAATATTTTCCGTGTTTAGCCAATATCTAGAAACAAATGTTTTCTTCTAATGGGTTCAAAATTTCCGGAAATTTTTCACAGCACAAGGAAGATACGTATCTCCATTATATATATATATAAATTTATGATTTTAACAGACTGGTATTAACTAAAATGATTCTGGTCCTGTTATTTTAACACTTCTCTGCCATAAAACGGCAATTTTATAAGATTGCTTAAGATAATTTAAAGCATCTATATTAATTAATCTATCTAGGGTTATGTTTTAGTATGTTTTGTAGCCATTACTCCATCTATCACGGTGCTAACTTTAAAGGAGTTTTGCAAATATATTTGTTGCAGCAATATTCTCCAATTCTAATACAAGAAACACAACTATTCAATGATCTTAATGTAAACTAGTAAATATAAAATAGTTTTCATTTTAAAAGGATAATGTAGTAAAATATTCGAAAATTTCAAATTTTCCCATTTTTCAGTTTTTTCCAAGCTCGGGAAAAAACGGCAAACACTAGCTTTTTAACCAAACTTTCCGTTTTCTTTCAGGTCCTTACGTCACTAATCCCTACGGTAAGTTTTTCAAAGCATTTTAGTCAATTATTGTTATATTAAACATAAAAGATGAAACGTTAATAAAATATACTGATACTTAACGAGTATTATGGTGTTAACATCAAATGTAATTCTCCTAACTGATATATGTCTTTCAGTTCGTGTCCAGTACTTTCTATGGCAAGGCAATCACTTCCGTAGATGCAGAATAATATATACGTAATATTGTACCCGAAAGACAACAGTTAATTAGCCGGTGAAGAGTGGAATAGGATTTTTGTGTTCCGTTAATAAGTTAGAAATTTCTATATTTTAGTATTGGAGCGTTGTGTCTAACTAGTGCTATATATCAAAAACACTTATTATAGCTATAATTTATTATTTCACGAAATATTGCATATGAGAGAAAAGAAAAGAACACGCATCATGTGTCGGTTAGAAAATGGTTGAAATAAATTGAAAATATCAAGTGTGGAACAATTTAGTATAATACATTTGTAAAAAAGTTCTATCGTTTTATCCTCCCCATCCAATTCCTACTTATTCTCATCATTGGGACACATCGTTCTTTTCGTACAGCACAAGATCTTGATTATCACAATCAGCGATGATTGAATGTGAAATTGTGTGATGTTCGAAAGCTTGGCACTGCCAGAAATCGAATATGTGTCTTCTGCTTGAAAATGAAAATCCGTAACTACTTACCTACACTATTCACATCTTTCAGCAGTGACGACGCCAGAGGATTTGTAATACGACATCATGACAACGTGTAACTTTACTAATCCTTGAAATGATATAACCGTTAAGAAACAAGAACCAGTTTCTTCTCAATGCCCAATTGAAAACATGGGTGAGATGAATCGTATGAATCAAAGGATATTTTATTAATTAACCTTTAGTTTTCACTCGAACAAAGGTAACCGACATAGGTACGTTTTGACGACACACTAATTAGCTGTGAGGAGCAAATCACGTGAAGCAAGCAGTTAATCATTTTTGTATATTTGTAGTTGTAATATTTCCTCTTCTTGTATAGCTTTTTAATTGTTCTAGAGAAACAAAATATAAATAATGTCTCATATATGAGACTTAACAGTTAGTGTAATTTTCTGGATTGTAGTTATTATTTTTAATAAACGACGAAATTATCAAATGCGTTCTGCTAGATCATTACGCAATTTCCTTTCCTGACTTTGTGAAAATATGCTGGGAATGAGAGCCAGAACCGAGAGGGATTTGTAAGCAGTTAGGGTCCTCTTTTCCAACGGAAGTTTAATCTAGATACGTAGAGCAGAAGTGTACAATTAATAAAAATACAACATTTACTGCAAACAATCATCAGCCATTTCATAAAGTAGTTTTTAAGTGTGGAATGGCAAATAAAGGATTTATAACTATTGTTATCCAACATAATGTGTTTGTCCTCAAAATTAAAATTAAAAGTAACCTATGAACGCTGTTATTATTAACAAGAAGAGGAATGACTACTCCTAAATTATCCCTGATCTACAGTCCTTCTTCTAAATTTAGACAATTGAAATAGGGATAGAAAATTCTTCATTAACTGGTAGATCTCGTAACGTTCAACCGAAGATGACGTTTCGGAAATATGGAAAATCTAATAAAGTCAAATTAAAAACTTGATGCATATTTTATAGCCAAGCATAGTAAAGTAGCAATTTAAATGATTAAGTATACTCAAAAGTCTGTAAGGAAGATTTCATCAATAGCAAATGCTAGTTGAAGCGTTGAAATCATTAAGTGTATTAGTAGTCATTTTTATTAAGAAACATAGCAATTTAATAGACGTCATGAAATTTTAAATGAGGTGCTTAGTAGTAAATTAATTTTTTACAATTGAATTACGATGCTGAATAAATTTGTATCAAGCAAAATGTATTAAATATAAAATTTTCTAAAATTAGTTTCGATATTTCTTGGTTATTTATTATTTTAATTACGACATTAGAGACAATATTTTATTTGAATCTAATGTTGTTACATTAGTAGATATAGCAAATATTCTTTTAACAGTACTAATATTAGGATACGAGAGAATTAATAAAATTTTGCCATCGCTGCATAGTTAAGGAGATTATGAATGTAGTAATAATTACCATACACTAAAGTGTGTGGATGGTTGATGAAACGTTTGAATTTAAAAACTTGAAATTCTTAAAGAAATTAATAATGTTCTTATTATTTTAATATCATTATATTGTTTTAAAATAATATCACTTTAGGAATAGGGAACGATAAATAAATAATCTTTTGATGTCTTCAGAATTGTAATTCATTAACGATTTACAAGAACATTATAATAATAAAACTGTAAAACCTTATCAAAATATCATACACCTTGATTTTCTGTTTTTAATTATTTTTACTATAATATGCTTTGTCTTTAGCGAAAAGACTTCTTACTATTTATTTTGAGGTTTTAATTTATTGTGTTAATGACTTTTCTTTTGCTGTCACACGTTTCAGTAATCTGTACGTTGAAAATTATTTCTTCTCAATTCTCTCTTAAAATTTGAGAATATAGGGATAAATTAGAATTTGTGATTTCGATTTGAGCTATTCGAAAATATGGTAGATAAAATTTTAATTTTTTTGTTTGTTGTATATTGTTAAAATATTTATGATGTTTATGTAGATATTTAGTCAATGACTGTTTAAAATGTAGAGCATTGTAAGTAGTTCAAGTTTCTGTTATTATTCTTTGCTTTTTGTTTAATTTAGCCAATCCAATGCCACTTTTACCATGAAAGGTAGGTTATTATTTGTGAACAAAAGTATTGTTATTTCGTATTTTTTTAACAATATGGATTATTATCATCTTCTTTAACCCTTTTCTTGGCAAGAAGACTTGTGTTGCTCAGAAAAAATACTGGATGCGATTTCCGTGCCATTATAAAATAATAGATAATTGCACATTTTAATTACATGTTTTATTTAGACAAGGCTGTGATGTAAGGTATCCCATAGTTAACATTGCCAAAATAGGTAGTCAAAGAACGAAAAATGTTCAAAAAAATTATGTATCCCAAAGGATACATTGTCAAGAAGAGGTTTAAGAGAGATAAATTTTACTATTTTTTATTCATCTACCTCTTTTAAATTAAGTCGATACTCTAATTAGAAGTCTCTTCCTTCATTTTAATATTTTATTTATTTTTGAAGTATATTCAATTTGTATATACCTTATTTTCAATTTTGATTGATTAATGAAAGTTTCATGGAATGTCAGCAGGAAAGGTTTCTGCCACCATCATGATATTACCAAAGAAGACACAATGTGAACATTAAAAATAAATTAAACTTATAAATATTAAAACTACTAAAATGGTCAAATCAAATGCAAGGTCTACAAGAAAAGAAAGCATTAAAACAATAAAAACAAAATTGAAAAAGTGATGGAAAGGTTGAAAAAACTATAGGAAACAAATGTAGAAGTAAACTTCCTAATAGCAAGTTAAGCATTCCAATTGCACTAGTAATACCGTCACAAAATATCACCATATCCCACAAAATCATTTGTACGTCTTTAGGTTGTTCTTGAGATTTCAGTATTCTTAACTTTGTATAAGAATGTAACTTTGTATAAAAATGGAGTAACATTACATTTTAAATTTTAATTTTTACAGTGACTTTGTCTCATATTGTTTATAACAGAAATATTAAATAAAGGTTTGTCTAAGAGAAACGAATTCCGTGTTCTAAATTGCCTTACTTACTACCTTGTGAGAGTAATTTTACAATATAGTCTAAGAAGAAAGTGAAGGACATTCAATATTTATTGTAACTGTAAGATAATCTTAACGTAATGAAGAACAACGAGATAATCCTTGTAGTTATTAAATCAGTTATTAATTAGGGTTATACTAGAAGATGAGAAGAAAGAAATGCCACTAATTTATAATGAAATATATTAAAGTATTCTAGTCAACATTTTCCTTAGAGACAATTGTCAACACAAATATCTTATAAATTCAATACTGAAAGATGTGAGTATTATAAGATGACAGTATTATATCTAGTGCAATCTCAAAATTCTGCCGGTGGCTCAGTGGTAGAGCTATCACCTCTAGTGCTTGGGGTCCCGGGTTCGATCCCTGCCCTCGCCAAGTGAACTTTGTGGTGGACAAACACCGTGTGCGTGGGTTTCCTCGGGGTTCTTCCCTTTCCTCCCACTTTCTTCATTCCACCATTTCATTCATTACTCATCACCACCTTCTCCTTTAGCCTAACCGGCATAAGTGTGGGACGTAAAAGTCAAAGATATCATTTAATTTTTTTTTCAAAATTCTGCCCGAAATATCGAGCAAGGTATTATATAACGGACGGAACTAATTAAATACTTGAGGAATAAAGATCAAGTTTATGAGGTAATAATAACATGAATGATACGATTGGCTTACTACAAATAATGTCTGATTTTTTGCTTAGAGAAAGAAAATTAAGTGAAACACTGTCTGTTGAGTAAGAAAGTTCCCTCGATAATTGCACTCAAAAAGTTTAAGGGCAGTGTTGAGGAACGTTGTGGAAGAAAGAACTTTCCATGGGAATTTCAGAATTTCCATGTTATACTCTTCTACCGGTAATTCATTAGGTCAGGTGATCACTATGTTCAAACACATGATTTCTCGCTCATTGCTGCCGCGCAGCTCACTCGCCTTTCTCTTTTCAGGGTCAACTTGCTTACGTAACAGCTGTGCTCATAATGCTGTTACAAGAAGGTTTCAAGGTTGCAGGAAGGCGCCGTTGTGCAGTTGGGGTGGTCAAAATGAATATGTGATCTGAAATCCTGCCGACTGTGGCGTAAGGAGTGTTATTCGATTTCTGAATACTGGAAACGTGAAACAGGCAGAAATTTACCGTCAACTGAAAGCAGTGTGTGGTGATAATGTAATGAACGAAAGAAATGTGAGAAAACAGTGAGAAATATTCAGCAATGAACGAAACAATTTACAGGATGAAACTTTACCTGGACACCCATCACTCATCACAGACCTCCTGAAGACTGCAGTGAACAACGTAATCTCTGTACACAGGCTCGTAACTCTCGAGAAATTACACATTCTGTTTCCAGGCATTTCTCATTCTTTGGTGAAATTGTGTCTCAGTATTTCGGCTACGACAAAATTTGTGCTCAATGGGTTTCGCTGCTAAAGGGTGACCAACATAAAACTCAAAGAATTGAATCAGCATTGACATTCTTTCCTTTCTTGATTGAATTGTGATTGGTGGTGAGACCTTGTTGTCTCACACAATCCATCACGAAAAGTCGAGAAAATTCAAACGAACTCTGTGAACACGAAAGAAATGTCGTGGAAACCGTCTTCAAGGATTATAAAGGTATTCTTTTGTATTCTTTTCGTGGATTTCATGCCATAAGGCACTAAGATCAATGCAAATCGTTATTCTGAGACTCTAAGAAACCTACGGCATCCTATAGTTTGGACCTTTCTCCTGGGACTCTAAGTTGAATCTCCGCGGTAAATGTTTTGAAAGAAATGGAGATTGGAGGATGTAGTGACCAACTGGTTTCATGAAGTGGTGGGAGAAGAGCATAACATGGGAATTCTGAAGTTCGTGACCAGACACAACAAATACTTAAATGTAGGAGGAGATTATGCAGAAAATGATGGAAGCTTCAGATATGTAACAGAATTGTTTCCTCAATAAATATTGTGTTTTTTATTTTCTATAACTAAATTGTCTTTATTTTCTGAATGATCTTCGTAAATTATTACAATTTACATAATAATCTTAGTACTAAACACCTAAATCACCATGTTATTCATTTTGTGTATGTGAAATTTGTACGTTTTAAAGTTTGATATTGGTTGCCAGCTCGATTTGATTTCCTCCGTGATTGCCTAATGCAAGTAAAGTTTAAAAACTAAGAATAATTTAAATATTAGAACAACTAATATAGACCATATCTTTATGTTTGTCAATTTAGGAGGGGCCCTTGAGTGCATAAAGACGGCATAGTCGATCATTAATATATATCATAATTGAGGCGGTATATGGAAAAAGGGCATATATTGCTATATGCCCTTTTTCCGGAGATCATTTTATCGAATTCACCAGTCTTTCAAGAATATGTGGTGAAATTTTCATCAAGATATTTTAAAAATTGAGGTTGGTACTCCTGTTTTGTGTCGCGTGCAGAGCAGTATTTTGGCGGTAATAGATTTGTACTGCAGTCCATTGTGTTTCGTGGTGAATATATCTTAAACCTAAACATGAACGCCAGTAACAGCAATGATTCTAGTATTGCGAAAAGCAAAAAGAAGGGTAAGAAAATATATATTCAGCGAAGAAACAAGAAGAAAGAAGATATTAAGCGTAAGCACCTTCGAAGCGAAGAATATATCAATGCTGGAGGGAAACGTATCAGCAGCAAAAATTTCAGGTGCTGTTCTAACTGTTGTCTTAAATCATGTTAGGAAAAATTTTCTCTGGATACACAAAACGAAATATTTGCAGGATTTTACAATCAACAGGAGAAATCATGCCAGGACTCATTTTTAGATAACTGTATGGAACGAAGCAAAACGTCGTTTGGAAAGAGGACTCTGAATCCCAAGAAGGAACGTTTGCACACTTGGTCGTATTCGTTGTGTGTTAACGGAAGAAAAATGCCGGTATGTCAGCAGTTCATACTAAAATTGGTACTAGTGTCCGTGAAGCGGCTGCGTGTTATTGAAAGTAAACTACTAGCAAATGCAGACTTCAGGGAAGTAAGGGGGTCTCACGCGAATAGGCCTCACAAACTGGAAAACAATGTGTTGGAGCTAATGGCAGAACATTTAAATACTATACCCAGTGACTGCAGTCATTATTGCTCGCATAAGACTAATCTAAAGTACTTTGAGAATCCTAATCTATCGATAACGAAACTTTATGAACGTTTCCCCTAGTATTACAAAGAGAAATCTGACACTAATCTGCGTATGAACTACAAAACATATTTCCGTCCTTTTTCCACTGAATTTTCATATGCCTTTGTCAGACCCAAACCGACACTTGTGATTACTATGCTGTATGTGAACTCACGTTGAAAGACAATCCCGGTGCTGAATGTGCATTATCATATGCACTTCATAAACGCAAAGCACCAAGACGAAAAGAAATAAGGAATCATCATGTGTAGAATGCAAAACAGGATGTCTTATTTAGTGATGGAATTTGATTATGCTCAAAATTTTGCTGTTCCACTCCTAAACGTAAACACACAGTTTTACAAACAATTACTGTGGCTCTATTGTTTCAATCTGCATGTTTTCAATGATGATACATCGTACTGTTATTGTTTCATGGAAACTTATGGTAAAAAGAATGCTAATTCAGTGGCTTCTTTTTTGTATGACTGTTTAGTGAACAAACTTCAAGACGATTGTATTGTTTTGTGATGCACCTGGAGGTCGAAATCTGAACCTCACCATTCTCAAATTCTTAGCGTGGTTTGCCAAGACCAATGATCTTAAAATAATACAAGTATTTCCAGTACGTGGACACTCATTTTCACAATGCGATTGCAATTTTGGACTTATTAGGAAGCACATCACCAAAAAAGGAAGTCATAGGAACAGCGAAACCATATCTTACTGCGATGGTCTGCTGGAGACGCAACCCCAGTCCGTTTCAAGTTCTAATGGATAGAGATCTATTGAAAGAATGGGAGAACGGATTAAGCCATTTGTTCCTATCCAAACCTGTCTCCAACCGCCACACATTTACGATTATGAAATATGTCGTGATAAAGGTGAACCAATCTGGCTCTTTGCTTTGTTCCGAAAATTACCTCCCTGAGTATAAGCCATTCATTTTTTGGAATCTGAGGGCACCGCGAGACCGTATAAATTTTGACTTTGAAAGCATGCCGTATCCAGAGCTCAACCGCCTAAAAGTCAAAGATTTAAGAGCTCTATACAGATTTCTGAAGGATGAAGACAAAGAGTGGCTGGAAAAATTATTTGATCGTTAGACTTCACCTTCTGGAAGCATTTGCAATTTGATGCCATGTTTGTTGTATGCAAATTTGGTAATAAACATTGTATAATGTAAGTAATTTGGTTATTACATTTGTATCTATGGAAAAAGGGCATATATGGTATTTTTTAGTTTACATCATTCTGAAATATTTTTTCAACACAGCAAGTATAAATGTCTATAATTCCATACATTAAATTCCAAAGTTTATTTCTATCATAGGTATCCAGTGAAATAAGCACCATGCATTTATGTATTCAACATTGAAAACTTTGATAGCGATTTTCTCGAAATGGTATTTGTGCGTATATGCCCTTTTTCCATATACCGCCTCAATTTTCAGTAGATATATCACACACTTTATGTTGAATGCTTTTTTCTTGGACTGGAAAGATCTAGTAGGCTGAATTTTTTAAATGGTCTTATCTATTTTTGACCCTCAGACGGCAATAGCTAGTCATTGTTGCAGCCCAGCGGGGCGCGCGAGCCAAGGTGTGAAATAGCAGATTCTCAAAGTGACGTTAGCCAGATGTGCGACTTTAGGATTTTTTACAATTTATGCAGCCCGACACAGGGAAAGAATAATAATAGCGAACCAAATGGTAATAGTGAGAGTTATAGTTCCGATCATTTCCAGTGCAGTTTAAAAGATAGTTTGTTTTGGCTAAAACGCAGAAGCCTAGTGTGACATATAAAACTCGTGATTTGTTTACATATAGCGCAAGGTCAGATAAGGAAACAGAATGTTCTCCTTCGCGTACTTTTCAGTGTGAATCTGACGTGTTTCACGCACACGAAGATGCAGTGTTGCCGGTTCTCCCTAGTTCAATACACAGCCCGCATTTACAATTATACGCGATACGCCCACATTTACTTCTCGCTTCCGTCTCGTTCAGTAACGCTTTGGTTAATGAATTTAAATCGAAAACTACCGGCGCAGACAAGTTAATAGTTCTTGAAAACACGTCGTTCAATTCTCAAGTGGATGAATCGGTTCTTAAAGCCATAATCACGCAACACCGTTCTGTCAGTGATTCCAACCTGTGTAGTTGTGTGTGTAGTCATCCGCCCCGACAAAGGGCTCGAAGAAGTAGTTATCCACTAATAGGCCTAATAAGTTTTAATTACTCAGTTGTCTAAAAAACGTTTTTGAGTGCCGATTGACCGGACTCAGTACGCGATAATCTTAAACAGCTTTACAGGATTCTTCAAGGGACTCGTTACCGAAGCAGTGGAAGAGGATAAGCCGTGCGATAGGTTGCAACACGGAAGAAAATTGTAAGTATCCACAAAATTGCATTTCTATCAGAGGAAGAATCCAGTGTTAGGGATCGCCAGAGAAATATTGTTTGAAAAGTCATAGTGAAAGAATAATATAACATGTTCAACTAGCACGCCAGCTAGTAAAGTGCCATTGTAGAAAAAGGTAACAGCGCGCAATTGCTTACGCACAACTCATTCTTAACGAGCCACTTACATATAGATAAATGTGCACAACCTAGTATTAATGCAAAAGAGAGAAAGAGGAATAGTTAGTTGAAATTCTCAAAAGTTAACATCTGATATTCTTATTGTAACGGCCGTATGTTGTGTAAATGTTGTAAACATTATTATTTTTCTTACGTGTAATACTAAATGTAGTAACAATCTTAAAGTGAAAATATGAGTAGTTAAACGTAATTACTATTTGAGTAATCATTTGTTTTGTAATTTCTATTCCTTCATTAACGCGAGGTTGTAGGTTATGGGATGTGCTTCGCATCCAACGTCGAAGTAGGAGCTATTACTCGCAGTAAGTATAAATAGTAAAAATGAGAAAAAGGATAACTAAGCCAATTTTCATACTTTGATAGCTCGTACGTAACTGACAACGTTGCCTATCGATTTGTTATTTAAATCTTCCCAAGTTTAAATAACAATTGACAAAGCATGATATGTGTCCTAGTGGAGGAAATGACTGGAAGTTTGCATTTTTCGATTCCTCTCAGCTGTGAGCGCAAGGGTAGAGAGGCGTGACCTCAAACACTAGCGATAACATTTGTTTTTAAGCGTATCTCATATCTCATAACCGTCGTGCTGCTCTCGTGAATATTCACGTTGAAATTGCTGCCAAGTACCAATTTGCGTACTGTTTACAGCTGTCTGTAAGATTTCCTCACTGTCTGCAAGCATTATATATCGTTTGGAATTCAAACATTTGAATTTTTGCCCATGTAAAGTTATTCCTCTGCTTTGAATGTGCTTGATTCTTTCATTGCTTCTTTTATTTGAAGATTAACCAAATTTGTGACAAGAAGAATATCTGTTTAAGCCAGTTGTCAATTGATACTTCTTCTTTCTTTCCTTCTTCAACCCTCCCATTTTGTTCTTCGCACACGCCATATATTATTTTTAGCTTCATTTTATAATCTATTTATGCTTCATTGATAATTTGAGCATCTTGTTCGAATCTATATTATCCTACGATTTTTTCAGCTTTAAAGATTCTACGTAGATTGCTCTTCCAAGTAGAATTATTTTTTGCTGATAAACCTCTTAATGCCAGTATTGCTTCTCTCATACCGATTTTGTTTTTGAATCTAAACTTGTTATATGTAGTATCTCTTTCAGCTTAGATTCCAGTTTTCTGTATATAATCTAAACGAAGGTTTTTTGAAGAAAGCCTAACCAAGTTTATCGTTCTGTGATTGCCGCATTAATCAGAAGACATTCTTTTTGTTATTTTCACTATCTTGTTGGTCTGGAAGTCTGTATGCATTTGTTTTTTATCATAATGGTGTTAATTAATTTATGCAATCTATGTTATATTCTTCATATTTTTTATTTGAAACACTTTATTTTTCTTGTTTACATCTGGAGAGTTACTACGTTTTATGACTTGCAATGCTTTGACAGTTGGCGATCAAAGAGGAAGTTTAATTTTGCCTCTTCTTGTACTTTCTTTATGTTTTCTAAATCTCTTAATTCTTTGCTGCTTCCTCAGAGACTTTGTAAATATTCACTCAATGTTTTTACTTTGTCTCCACTCTCAGTGATGGAAACTCATTGTTTATATTTTAGTATATTGCTCATAGTATGTCTCTGTGGTTTGAAGTCCATCTAACGTTGTTATAAGCCACACCTACTCTTCCTGTGTTTACATCATTTTCTGCTTCTTCACATTCTTGTCCATCCCATCATGATAAATCTTCAATTCGGACTAACCGGAATTACTGTTTTACATACTCTCTTTGTTGTTGATATTCTTTAATTTCCTTCTCCTTCTCCTACTCCAGAATTTCGTTAATGGCCAGATCCATTCTTTCCTAGTATTTCTTCACAGCCTCATGCTTCCTTTGCGCTAGTGAGCAGTACACTTTTTAAGAATGATCTTTTCTTGTTAATTTCATCCTTCATTCGTTCTTGTGGTGACAAGGTAAAATAGTGTTAGATATATTATTTCCGCAGTTGGGATAGCTTACTCCGGTCATGTAAGTTTATGGTGGAGAGTGCTGTGCAGAAAATTATTTAGTTGGTTGTCAGATGCTCTGTTGTTATGAAATCTGGCCCATTTGAGATTTGCAAATAGAAATGTAGAGAATGTTTTTGTCCATTTAAGACTAGTAAGAATAAGTAGTTTTGTTCTAAATTGTTTTATTTTGTTTCGTCTACGTGTTGGTGGATGTTTAGGGTCATGATTAGTCCCTCCGATTAAGGCGTAAAAAATAAAACATTACTTTAAATTTGGATACTACGATTTAATTATATTTTCAACTTATTCATTTCAACAGATAACATCGTGTGGGATTAATCGGGGTACTCCTGTTTACTTCTACTTTTCCATTCCACGAATTCTTATGCAATCCTTCATTTGCTTTAACAATCCGCCTCTCTTTAGAATCGTTGGAGGTTAAACTGAAATATATCATTCCAATTCCCCTTGATTCTATTTTCTCTCTTCCTCGCGTAACTTTCCTGAATTTCTTTGATCTTCAGCTTCAACATATTATGTCCTCATAATTTCTATCTTATCACTAATTTCTCAAATTTCAACTCACTCTTCAAAATAACTAAGTTGTTGCCAGTGTCTAAGTCCTCGCCGGAGTAACTTTCACAGGTTCTACAGAGGTTTTTGAACCTATGTTCCGAGGATATATAACATATATTTGTACCCCTCTAAATCTCCAGGCCTTTTTCATATATAAATCCTGTGCTTAAATTTCCTCAACAAAAGTATTTATTACTACGACCTTGTTCTTAGTGCAAAATTCAATCATTTTCTCGCTTTCCGTTGTTATTTCTTAATTTTTATGTTCCTGTTGTTTTCCATTATGTGCCTTCACCTACGATTACGCTTCAATCTCTTACTAAAATAAGAAAGTTCTTTTTTCTTTAACTAGCTTTATCAACTTGCTCTACTTCAGCAGCATCGTGCGCTCTCGTTGGCATACATACCTGGATAATAGTTGTAAGAGTAGGGGTAGGACCTTGTATGGGTAAATCGCAAAAGTGTCATGCAGATAAAAATCTATATTAAACAAAACTAACAGCAGAATACATTTAATAAAATAAATAAAGAACTTATATAGAAAAACGATAAAGTGATGTCATAAAACAAAAATATTCTAAGACAAAAGCAATAATAATACTAGGAATAAAATAATTAAAATGCAAAAGGAAACCTCCACATATGAGCTAAAATTAAATCGCATGCATAACTAGAAGGTCTCGTAAAAATACCAGCACTCCAGGTGGGGGGAAACGAGTGTGGTCACCAAGGAGCAAGTTCAGGTCTTCAGGAAGCTTGTAATGTCGATGTCGAGCCAGAGTGGGGCAATCGGCAAAACGATGACGAATAAAGAAACGGTCTCCACAACAAACACATTCTGGAGTCCACGTAAAAGATATGTATCGGTACCGTTTGTAGCTAATGTTACTGCTATGACTCAGTCGCTTACTATTTTGCAGGTTTGTACGTTTGTCCAAAATTCTATTATAAACGTAACTGCGTTTCCCGTTCATGATTTAGTAAATGTATATTCATCTCACCCACATACTATACTTTTCTTTCAATCTTACTTCACTGATTCTCAATATGTTGACGTTCAGCAAGCCTATTGAAATGTTCTATGTTACTTTCTTTCTTAAAAAATTTCATCTCTGATCCGTATTGCCTGCCAATAAATAAGAACCTTCGCTCTCCTTAATATCTGTTGATCCGACAGATTTTGTAGTGTGAAATTCTGAGTTTTATTGACCTACCCACTTAGGGTAATTCAGTTTTATAACTCGCTATTGGTATGATGCGTGTTATTGGACATAGTTATGGATCTCCTTTGTCTTTCACCAATTAGGATTACACTTTGCCAATGGTCTACTACTCTCCGCTGCAAAAATCTGCTATCGCAGGCCCACCTAGACTGTTTCTGTAGATTGAGAGTTTCACTGCGAAGTTTCCAGCTTTGGTTACAATATCGATACCTAGGACTCTGCACTAAGATGGGTGCAGTGTGCTAAATTCCCGATGACTCGAGTAACACTCATACACGCAGAATATTTACTGGCCTTTAATGTTCAGACACACCTATACACAGGGAGGAGTAGTGACGTAGATAGTAATGGCGTTCCTAATTCAGTAGAGCACAAATATAATAACTATTCTTATCAGACAAATTTACTGCATTAATACCTAGTCGGATATCTAGAATGTATAAAAATGTAATATTCCATATCAATGTACATCTACTATGTATTTACTCTAATAAATTTCTGTATACATCAGAATAAAGTACTTCGAATTGTGTGTTAGTTTAAACTTTTGATCTTACAACACCTCATAATATTTTTTCTACAATCTGTATGTGATTAATTTTAATCATAGTACATACTTTAATTACATTCATGTACTTAATATTAGATTACAATGTGGAAAATTATTTGTTAGAGAAAAAAACTATAAGTAAACAAGTTTTAATTTACTTATATCTTACTTAAATGAATAGTATATATATATATATATATATATATATATATATATATATATATATATATATATATATATACACATATATATATATATATATATAAATATATATATATATATATATATATATACAGAGTGAATCAAAAGTCTGGACACGGTAATAAATCGAGAACTTAACTTCGGATCGAAAAATCAAAAAACACGTGGTTAGTAATATTAAAAAATCTATCTGATGAAACCAAACTTGACCCTCTAGACCCACTCCCTGGGGCTTGCAGTGGGGTCAATTTTGAAATTTCTAATGGAAACCCCAATTTTTGATTGCAGTTTTGGATTCTACGGCCCAAACTATGTAAAGTTTCATCAACACTTTTCCGTCGATGCATAACATGGCGCAGTAATCGGGGAAAATAAATGGCCCCTAAATACTTCCATTTCGTTCATGAGCTTGGTAGTATTTCCGACCTCTGTTCTCGTTCAGTGTCACTGGTTCACTTCTCTGTTCCTTCTCGTCACTGGATAGAAGCACACTACACACAGACAGAAGACACAGAGAAAGGCACACCTTCTTCATTCGGGCTTCGGGCAGTATCAGTGTTGCAAACCAGAAAATTCAAAAGCGGCGAGTAGAGGACAAAAAATATAACAATTAAAAGTAAAAGGAAAATTGAAGAAAAGTATAGCTATTGAAGTATCTGCTTATTGCACTATGGTGTTATTTGACATCTGTGTCTAAGATGAAAATGTATTGATATAACTGTTTTCTAATTGCTAAAATATGACATTCATCAGGGTCGATTGTACCATTCTCTGATAAAGATAAATTATTGGAATGATCCAATCTTGTCGCGGTAGTAGATCTCATCTTACACAAAATAACACATGACCACTGCGACCAGTGTTATCTTATCTGACGATTAAAAAATATCAGGATAGTGTAGAATTGGCCCTATAACGTGCAAATGTTCGAATGCTGTGAAATTATCAAAAATAGCCTGTAATTGTCAAGCTAATTTATGTTTGAAATAACGGGTGAACCGAAAGTTTGACCACGGTAGAGTAACTGGAGAAATTTACTTCTGATCATAAAAGCGCAAAAAAAAAAACGTATTTAGTATGTTTCAAGAAACTATCCGATGATATCAAACACAACACTCCGCCCCCACCTTCTGGAAAGGAGTGGGGGGCATTGATTTTTCAAATGGGAACTCGAATGTTTTATTGAAGATTCGGAGACTGCATCCCAAATAATGTAAGGTATAATCAAAATTTTTTCGTCGATGTGTGATATCATGCTGTAATCGGCGAAATTAGATGCTCCCCTCTTCGTTTATGAGCTTGATATTAGCTCCGACCGTCTGTACAAGGTGCAGTATTTTGAGAAATACGCGTCGGATCAACAAAGTTATTCAATGGTACCAAACACGATACCACACCCTACCGCTAGGTGGGGTTAGATGAAAGATTTGAAATGGAAGCTTTTATTTCTTATTGCAGAGTCGGATTCTGCGCACAAACCTGTATAAGATTTAGTCGAAACATCGTTGTCGCTGTGTGACGTGGCGCTGTAATGGCGAAATCAGGAGAACTTTCTATATGAACTTTAATTAGCTTCAATGCTGTGGACGTGATGAAAGAAGTATACATGTGATCAAAAAACAAAAGAAAATGTGTGACTATTAGGTTTGTTAGGGTGTTTATCGTTCCTTTTCCGCAGTGGGACAAGAGAGACGGGATCTACAGTTGAAAGTGAGATCCGAACCTCTATTAGGTTTTGGAACCGAGACGTTCACCATGAACAATTGCCGACGATGTCCGACCGTCGTCGATTATTGGGTGACAGCAGCGAAAAGGGTGTGCTAGTGCTGGTTCAAAGGCGGTTGCCTATTTGTCGGCTTCGCAGCGAACACCGTGACGGCCCCGCCGCTGTTCAGGAACGGCAGCTATGAGACAGACGGTTGTCTTGGCCCAGCAGTGGCACGACGTCGTCCCCCGAAGCGACGGCATCATGATTTTCGCCATCATTTCGCCTGACTTGTGCGAATAGTCGGACTGCGACTCACGAGACTGCTCGCAGTCTCGCATAGTTTTAGATGGGTGAAATTATTATTGAATTCTTTCTTTACTTCTTCTTCTCCTTATTATTATTATCATCATTATTATTATTATCATCATCATCATCATTATTATTATTATTATTATTATTATTATTATAGTATATTGTATTATTATCTGCTAGTAGTTGTAGTAGTAGTAGCAGTAGTAGTAATAGGAATTGTAGCATTAGTTGTAGTGTTTAAACATAAGTTATACAAGTGGCTAATAGAAAGACCGTTTTATTCATTACATGAAGACTTCACGCAAATTAAATGTGAAAGTTAACATATTGTAATTTTGATGTATATTTTGACGTTGTCTATTGCCATAATTGGTTCAAGGACAATAAAATTATTATTATTATTATTATTAATTGTAGCATTAGTAATAGTAGTTGTTGGTGTAGTAGTAGTAGTGATAGTAGTAGTAGTCTGTAAAGGGTAGTAGTCTGTAGTAGTATGTTTTATTTTTATTTTTAATCCTTTCATCCTTTAATTTTTAAATGTCTACAATGTGCAGTGCTTAAGCCCCCCCGAAATCTTAGTATAGTAAAGTAAATGAAATATCTTGCAGAATTTTCACATTTCCAGGCAAAGCCTCATCCCGGAAGTTAGCAAAGCCCCTCCCGAAACAAAATCGTAAATACGACATTATTAATGTGTCATCAATAAATTGATCACATCAGACCCTAGACAAGATTAGATTCTGTCGTTCCAATATACATTTCAATACATACGTATGGTACCACCTTAATTTCGTGGCATGGATGGCGCCACGGTGGCTCAGTGGTAGAGCGTTCACTTCTGGTGCTTGGGGTCCTGGGTTCAAAACCTGCTCCCGCCAAATGAACTTTGTGGTGGACAAACACCGTGTGCGTAAGTTTTCTCGGGGATCTCCCGTTTCCTCCCACTTCCTTAATTCCACCATTTCATTCATCTCTCTCATAATCACCGTCTCCTTTAGCCTAACCGGCAAAATCGTGGGACCTAAAACTCAAAAATTTTATTTCATTTTCGTGGCGTGGAGTCCTCTTAAGTACGTTGATCGAACTTTCGTTCGGGATAGACATGACGAAGGTTATAGGCGTAACCTGTAATTTGGGCATTATAGTGGAGCATTTGTACAAGAAGTGATACCTGTGTGTGAGTGTGTGTGTGTGCTATTCGTTTCATTATTGTTTTCTCTTCTCACATGCAACGTATGGATGTGTAAATTATAACACGTTTAGTGGCACGCGACATGGGATTGCAACATTGGGATGGCATTGCTCGTTCGTTCATTCACATGTTAAAGCGACGTTCACCTGAGCGATTCGTTTATAAGTGGCAGGTCGTTAACGGTGACGGATCTGTTGGTAACGATTCTCGGTCTAACAGCAAAATGTCTTTCTTTTTCACCCCAAACAGTTGGTTTACTTTCGCCGATTATGGCGCCATATAATGCATCGACGGAAAAGTGTTGATGAAACCTTACATAATTTGGGAAGTAGAATCCAAATCTGCATTCAAAAATTGGGGTTTTCATTTGAAATTTCAAAGTTGACCCCACCCCAGCCTCCAGGGGGTGGGTCTAGAGGGTCGAGTTTGGTTTCATCAGATAGTTTTTTTAATATTACTAAACACGTGTTTTTTGGTTTTTCGATTCGAAGTTAAGTTCTCGATTTATTCCACCGTGTCCAGAATTTTGATTCACTCTGTATATATATATATATATATATATATATATATATATATATATATATATATTACTCGTAAAGAGGATTGATGAATTATAGAAAATAATTTTTTTATATGTATATCTATAATAATGAATCTAACAGATCGTGACATGTTCCTTAAATAACAGTGAAATGCTTAACGTGTTATTTTTATATCTTCTCATCAAATACATTAAGAATCCCAATAGAGTTAAATGTGGCAGCAAAGCTTTGGCCAATAAGCATATTATATTTTTTAATTTTAATAACCCTGATTATATAATCTAATTGTAACAAGAAGTGAAAGTTTTGAGAGTAATTATTGTTATTTGTTTCATTTCTAAGTATGTGGAGTACAAGAACATTTTACTGACTGTGCTGTTAAATGCCAACCCACATGTAGAAATAGATATCCTTTTGAGTGTTATTTCAAACTATGTGAAAGAGGATGTATTTGTAACCCAGGATATATTCGGAGTGATTATTCCATGATATGTATTTGGGAGTCAGATTGTCGATATGAAGGAGGTAGAGTAGTATACCCTACGGTAAATGTTTCAAAGTATTTTAGTCAAGATTGTTATATTAAACATAAAAGATGGAACATCAATATAATATACTAATAATTACCGAGTATTATAGCATAAACATCAAAAGAAATTCTGGTAACTTATATAAGTCCTTCAGTTCGTGTCCAGTACCTTTTCTGGTAACGGAATCACTTCCGTAGATGTAGCCCAATATATACGTAATATTTTACCACAAAAAATAATACTCAATAAGCCTGTAGAGCGTGGAACAGGATTTTGCTGCTCCAATGATAAGTATAAAATTTTCACATTTTAGGATTGGAGCCCGGTGTCCAATGAGTGCTATTTATGAAAAACACTCATTGTGCGTATAATGTATTATTTCACGAAATACTGGATATGAGGAAAAGGAAAAGAACACGGATCATATATCGGTTACAAAATGGTTAAAATAAATTGAAAGTATCAAATATGGAACAATGTAATATAATATGTTTGTAAAGGGTTGTTTCGTTTCACCCCTTCCTAAAATTCAGAGTTATTCTCGGCAACTGAATTCTCCTTTGCTTATACACAGTGCAAACTCTTGGTTATTACAATCAGTGTGAATTGAATTTGAAATTGTTTCATCCTGGGAGCTTGAAACTACCAGAAATCGAACACCTAATTCTACGTGAACTTTCTAATGTGGTACCTACTTACCTGCACTATTCAGAGCCTTCAATATACACAGAAACAATTAGCTAGATATAATTTTTCATGTACGTTTAGACTTCTATTAAGGTTTTCTGAAGAGGGGGACTATAGTAATTTTATTAAAATTAAAATCAATCTTTCGAGCTTATAAAAGATAATCCCAAACTCCCTGATTTCACAGTTTCAAACGGTTTTACATAAGTTATTGTGACGTAAAAGAAAATACGACTTGTATAAAAAGTGCACTTTAGGCTTTTCTTCTTCTTGATTACCACTCATATCTATGAAAATGAACTGCGATAATTAACAGACGTCTGACAAATCATTTTCTAAGTACCTTCAAATTTCAAGCACCTATTTTGCTAAGAAATAAGTCGAACAATATGGCTGATGTGACTTCAGCAATGTAATCACCATAAAATATAAGGTTATCGCCCAAATCTTTTATCAATTATCTCCGTTCAGCCAGTGGTAGCAAACCAACTAGTTTGAAGACTCAAATCTCCACTAAATGTTCTAGAAAGCAATACTTAATGCACTTTTGTATCAAGTAATTGCTGAAGAAAATCCTTGTACAAGAGGCAGTTTGAAATAAAATAGCAAGAAACGTGTTCAAATGGGAATGAACATAGGAAGTTTTGCTACGAAACTTAATTGCTGTAAGGTGTCCGGCATTTTGCGGTGAACAAGAGATGTTTTGAATGCAAGTGCAGAGTTCAAATCCATTTTTCTCTGCGTTCTGGAACATTTTGACCAGAAATAAAGCTTTGAGCTTTGAGAACTGTTTTCTATGACGGTAAAAGAACACTTTATAAAAAAATATTTTTCTTGAGAACATGTATGTCTACAAAGTTATAATGGAGATCTACAATGAGAGGAAAAAAAGTACTTAACATCGGAAGAACTATAAAAAAAGGCGGTTAGTTCATTGCCCAAGTTCATGGAATACACTAAATAGAAAATTAAATGTCAAAACGTGAAAGCAAAATTTTCTTTTTGGGAGTAGTTGCAGATAAAAATAGGTATAGGTATACATACCACCCTGTGTTGATATATGATAGTAGTGCAGCTATAGTCTTTTAACGACCTTGTATGCTACGTTTTCTTTTGTCTAATTTTTTATTGCATATTTATCTGTGTTATCGCTATGTATTTTTCTTTGGTTTTAAATTATCATAGTATGTATAAACATTGGAATTTTGTTTCTCGTTTATTCTGTATCGTGTTCATCTAGTTTACATCCATGGCCCCGGTACAGATTATTTACCTTGAAGATTATTGTTAATATTTTTACAGGTAGTGCTGACGAAATTGATAAACAATTTATCAATATTCTAAATAATGCGTTCTTTTCAATATTCTGTTGATTAAATATTCTATTTAATTAAGAGCGTCAGATTTTAGAATCTTTGTTGTGTAAAATAATGCGTTAATTGCAAATGGAGATAAACGGCATTAACTGTAATTTTGAGCCTTTGAATTTCTGTACCATTCCGCCACATTAAGGTTCTATTATGAAGTTACAATTAACTTCTACTGTAACAAACTATTGCTCTGTCTATCTAGTTTAAAGACTTTAAAAATGAATAAAATGAATGAATACTTTTTTCTTCTGATACCAATCTCATTCTGAATTAAGGTTAAATTGTAAAATTAAACCTTTTAATATAATTGCGTACAAGAAAAATGGCATCAAATATGTATAACGATATGGCAAGGCTTGTTGCTGTATTCTCGAGATGTGTATGTACGTACATTTAACGATAAGTGTAGTTGGTCTGAGTTTATTATTACAGATGCACAGTCATGAACACGAATATTCAATTATGTGACACGGGGAGTGTTAAATTGTATCCGAAATGAAAGCTAAAGAACAACTTTCTGAACACTACTGTCGTAAGTTAAGTTCACTGTTGCAAACAGGGGGACGAAAGATGATATCGTTTCGGTAGATACTCTATTATTCGTGAAAGACATATTTATGGATAAATGTTTGATGATTTGTAGGATTTTGGTGCCGGAATTAGTGATAAAAGTAGAAACTAGGGAGCATTTTGTCGTAAAGAAATGTATTAGAATGTGCCAATCCATATTTAATTGAAGATGTAAACAGCAGGATTACACGCGCATATCCATGATTGCCTATAGTGTGCGCATACAAAATCAAGAACTTTAATTATTTTTGGAGACCTACGTCATATAGGAGCAACACAACCACATGGAAAATTATGAATTGATCTGGTGGGAAAATAACCTACGAGTAAAAGTTAGTGAAGAACATCAATCATCAATGTGTGTACTAGATTTGGAAGCTTTTATCCGCTTTGAAACGCGCATACCAAAGAAACCATACATTGCCATCAGCGTTGTTACTTTCATAATTTGTTTTTCCGAACTATAGTTTTACAGAGCAGGGAGAACAGTTTAGATCAAACCACTAGAAACACTTCTCTGGGAAACATCGGAATCACCGTCGCTCGACGTCGCCTTATTTCACACAAGTGAATTACCTGGTGGAACTCCAACAGTGAATGCACAATCGTATACTGGGATTAAAATTTAACAGGGACAATACGCGGTGGTTTGAGTCTAATAAAGAAGTTCACTATATTCCCAACAATTCTCTTTGCAGTATTACTAGAAAATTCACAACAGAAAAGTTTATATCTTTCTCACAAGTAATGGACATGAACGTGTCATCCGGACATCCAAATCAAACCTAGTCTATTCGATAAACATATCAAAGATATGTTCATGCACGAAAGTTAGGTGTCATGGACAACGGAGTTAGCCCCTGGAGTCATTAACCATGTTACTATAAAGAAAATAGTAGGCCACAGTGAAATAGCTATTACATCAACACTGTTCGCTGGAAAATCATGGTTTATTGTTCGTTTCTTCAGCATGAAAAAAGCTTTCCAGAGGTGTTACGTATTCGGGCCCATAACGTACTTTGACAGGGAAAATTGGGAGAATATAGGAAAAATTACCTTCAGAAATCCCTCTCATCAACTTTTTACCCCTCTGGAATCGCCCCGACTAAAAGGATACAATTCAAGTCTATCTCGAAACATATAGTAGGGAATAAAATCTGTATATCAAGTTATGTATTAAGAGACAGAATAGGTATGAGGGGGAAGTTTATATTATTATACAAACCTTTTCCTCACATCTATTTTGTCTTTCAATACAAAACTTTGTGCAATCAATAATTATGCCCTATAGCATTTTTCGAGGTACACTTGGATTGTGTGCTTTAACCCGGGACCACTCCAGAGGAGTCCAAAGTTGATTGGTTTGATTTCTGAAGGGTATTTTCCCCAATTTTCTCCCAATTTTTCCTGTTGAAGTACGTTATTGACCCAGAACACCTTGGGAAATCTTGTTTCATGCTGAAGAGAATAAACTATTAACCAAGACTTTCGAATGAGCATTGTTGATGTAATAGCTCTTTCACTGAGAGTCTACGATTTTCTTTATAATAACTAGGTTAATAAGTCTCAGGGACTTACTCCGTTGTCAATGACACCAAATTTTTGTGCATGAACATATCTTTATGTTTATCAAATGGACTAGATTTGATTTTGATGATCGATTAACAGGTTCATGTCCGTTCCTTGTCAGTATCTATGAAACTTAAACAATATAATAAATTGCATCTGAATTTTTAACAATTGAAGTGGATGACGAGCAATTATACTGCAGCACCAATTAATCGACACAACAATGAAAGGAGAGCTTGAATATACCCACTTTGAAAAAGGGGCTACTAATGCTACGACGCGGTCCCCTAAAAATGAATAGTTTTATTATTACGAGAAGCTCAATTAAAAAGATATGCATGAATGTTCTTTGCAATCTTAGGAGGAAAGTAATGACTCTCTTCGTTATAAAGCTTTCTTTATTATTGTTAATTACTTGCATATTAATGTTTGTTGTTGACATTTTGTTTTCCATGTTGTCTAATTTTCAATATGTATTCTTAATTCAATATGTATTGGCTTAATTATTACAGTTTTGTTTATAGTCTACTGTTTAGTTATTTTAGTTAATTAACACTGTTAATTTCCAGAACTTTCTTGTGGAAGATAACCCATTAATTACTATTAGCGAAACGAACTTAAGATTTCGTTTAATTTCGTTTTTTTTACTTTCCAATCAATCTTTTGCTCACTGTAGATAATGAAGTAATTTCTTTATGAATTGAGTTGGTAGTTTACTTCAATTAAAAGAAAAACTGTAAAATGCTTCGTCAACCTTCATCATCAATGTACAATGTGAAAGTTACAATGAGCATTAAATGTTTCAAACTATTACTCAACAATATTAGCTTAATGACTATTGTATAAATATAGGAAGTTTGTGAATAATTGGATTTCATTCGTGTCTCGATATATGCTCTGTTTTTATCCTGGATCCAATCAGCTTCTAAATTATTTGTAAGTTGAAAATGTATAACTTTTAAAACATAATACGTACATTAGAAGGGAAATGTCATCCATTGTAGGTTTTGATCGTACAGTTTAACATTTACATTCGAATTTCTTTCTTAGTGTTCGTAATGCAAGAAATTGTAATCAATCGATAATCTAACGATGAATTAAGATTTGTAGATGTGCACTAATGGCTACAAGTATATGTTATTTAAAAGATATAAGATATCTTTGTATTTTTATGACTAAGTTAGATATTTAATATATATATTTAATGCGAATTCTATGCAATTATATGTATTGCGATATGGTGACCCTTGTTGATGTTGTCCACGGGACATGATGATATGTGCGTACATTTAACTGGAAATGCTGCTTATTTGAGGTTTTGTATAGGTATGAGATATATGAGAGGTATGAGATTTGAGGTATGAGATATATATATACATTGTAATTCCATAAAGAATGAACCATTTGTGTTGAACCATTTACCAATGAATCAACGCCTATCAGAAACTAACATTAATTATAATTAAATATTTCAACCAGGAGTTTTTTTTATTTCCTCATTTTAGGTTGTTTAGCCGATAGATTACAGAAGTGATGTCTCCTCTTCAACAAGATCAGGTAATTTTTGTAGTTTCTCTATTAATAACAACAATACCCAAGTTGCGTAGTAATTGACATTTGAATGGATTCTTCATAGACATTCGTATTGTTAAATATTTTGTTAATGTAAATATAAAAATATATGTTTTATTCAACTATATGTAGACAATAGTGCATTCAGTGCCACATCAATAATGTTGACATATTCTGAGTGTTCGTTTTGTTGTCTGTATAGCAGCAATTCTTTCTCGTGACTATGGCTATAATAACATGATCTGCACGGTATTGGATTGGAAAGTAATTGTATATAATAAACATCAGTCACGTATAAAGAGTTTACACGTGAAATGAGGATGTGGAACATTATAGGGCTTATGCAGAGTCGTTCTGACGTGTGATTAGTGCGATACTAAAGAGGTCTACTAACATATGTTTCCTGCAGTAGTCAAGCCTTTAGTATGACGCTAACCATACGTCAAAATGACTCTGCATAGGCCCATATTGTGTAAACTTAAGCTTTATAGTGACATTTTGTTACATTGTGTATAATATGATTTGATAATAAAGTGTTGCGTGAGAAAACTGAATCCCATCCGCAAAATTGGTTTACCTACTAGCTTTAACAAGTTAATTTTATAATAACATTTTTGTATTAAAATGGAAAGTGAAAGATTTTCAATATTTGAGGTAACTGCAAAAACTCATAAGAAGGTGAAAAACAGAAAGACAATCCTTATAGTTAAAAATTCAGCTAATAATTACGGATATACAAGAAGACGAAAAGAAATAATTACTTGTAACTTAAAATGAATTATACTAAAGTAGGCCAAACTGTTTGTTAGAGACAATGATGAATTCAAGAAAATTATAAATTCAATAGAGAAAAATGTGAGTACTGTAAAACCACAATGAAATCTAAAAACTGCTGCCATAAGTATTGACCAAGAAGTGTTATAAGTAAACAAATATGGAGTCAAGTTTAGGAGGACAAAAGATCAAGCTTAGGAGGAATAATAACATGAATGATATGATTAACTTACTGCGAATAATGTATGAAAACTTGTTTAGAGAAAGGAAATGAAGTAAGATACTGTTGTTGAGGGAGTACATTCTCTCGATACTTGAATTGGAAAGGTTTAGTGTCAGTGTTGACAAACATTGGGGAAGTAGGATATTTAGAACTGATAAAAGTTTCTTTCTATATTTAGGGATAAGAGTTAAAATAGTGAAGAAAATTACAGATTGTAATGAAATAATAAACAAAATCAATTAGTCAATATTTTCTTCCACCAACATTGTTTAGTTGATATTTACAAAACATAGTGACAATCGGTTTGACTTAAAACATATTTTCTTTCAACATAAGACGCAAGAGTAAAATATATATGCTTCACATATATAACTTATGGACAAAACTAAATCTAAAATTAAAAGGTCAGAAAATTAGAGAAAAAGTAGTAAAGAATACACACAGTATGAAGGTAAATAGTAACACTTCGAAATTAATGTTGTCGGAAAGAATAAAAGAAATTGTGGTAACTCTAACTCTTTTTTTTATAAGGAGAACAAAGTGAAATAGGTTATTAGCTTGGTATTGCTATTCGAGAAAATATGATCTGAAATGAAAGAAGCGCATCTTTGGCAAGCACCATTCTATTATCATCACGTCTCTATTCACTTTTCAGGCAGCTGTGTTCCATATTTTGCTTACCAAAGAAGGTATAATCTATATTGTAAGATGTTAGTGTTCCAGATTTATCACTCTCCGTTCTCAGTCTTTCAGCATATGATGAAATGCAGTAATATTCCTTTCCCCTAAAAAAAATGTAATATGTGTAACCAATACACCTAACATTTCTAAACGGAAGCATATGAAACTACAAGAATTGTAGGCCTCTGTCAGACAACAGTATGTCTGTCTAAACACACCGTTTTCACACTCTTCTCACAATAAATAAATGCTATAATCTTACGACACTTTATATGCAATTTTGATTTTTTTCCGGTTGTGTGTCTAGCCTGAGAACTAGGCAATACCGACGATTTCTTCGGTAAATGGACGTTCCACGACATTTCCATCTGCAGCGCTAGTACAATTTATAGTGATGAAAGATGAAATAGTATCAAGTATTGGATATAACTAGATGCAATGATCAGGTATTAAATGGGTGAAGCTAAATTACTACACGAAGTTACGATAAACTGTAATTAATTGCTTTTATTCAATCAATAAGCTGAACATAATATCAACACTCTAACAAATAGTGGTGTATTCTTATCTCCATATCACAATGTTTTATAACATGAATCTAACTGACCACATTTGTGATGGAATTCAATTTAACTACAGGAAAATATACTTCATTCTGTTTTACCGGTCGAGGTACCTGCAGTTGAAACAACAGTCATTCGTTCCAAACTCTGATATCGTCTACTATTCAATACCCAACATATATGAAATTTCAGTTCAGCATATCGATTATTACGTACCCCAATATTTTGTTTGAAATCTGGTACAGCTACAAAAACGATTAACATTATTCTACGTTTTCCTTGATAGTTATCATGTCTGTTAAAATAGCCACCATTAGTATTAAGAACCAGGAGATATCTACGAAAGAATTTTCCTTACGTAATTTTTCCTTATAGAGCCACACATAGATGTGGCACTCTTACCGAATGTTTCCTTAGAACGGCTGAATATCGTTTTATGATTATACAATATGTAATAATTGTACCATATAAGACACAGGTAATGCAATAGTGGTTAAGAATGATCTAAATTCCAGAATTGTGGAATTTCAACCAATAGACAGAATAATGAGTACACTAGGGAGCACATCTGTACTCACCGTCCGTGTTACATCACAGTAAAAAAGGAACTAATTTTATGCACATGACATTTCATCACTTTCTCTTGAAATAATGCAATTTTCTAAATGCTCAAAGACGTGTACGCGTTAATACGTACTGAAGACAAAACACCTGGTTTTAACTGCTGTACTACTTTACATGAACAAGTTAAAGCGTTTTACTTGGAAGGCAACTGGTCACTGAAACATTAAAATGAATGTGGATATACTTACGTACGGAAGAATTCTGCTTTGGAATATATTCATTTGTCCCCTCTGTACATTTATTTATTTATTTATTTAACAATCACTAGGTACAGCTCAGAGGCCATTTTACACTGGATATGTTTTTTACTTGATAATCTAGAGATTAACCCGAGACAGCTTATGATAATTTTACCTTTAAACGGCGTAAGGAGTTCCTCTGAGACTTTTTGCTGTATGTACAAGCTACCTGAACCCACCGCCATCATTTTTATTTACTATCATCTATAGAAAAGGCTAGTCACTACTTTGCTATGCAATAATTTGTCAATGGTAAAAAAAAAACAGTATGAAAAAATTAGAAAATTACGTATTTCAATAGAGCCTCAGAGGAACCCCTTGGGCCTTAACGTTAGTATAAAAAATAATCCTACCTTTCCTAAAGTAAAAGAGTACACTGTGTCAAGAATTTCATGGAAGAAAGAGGCAGGGCTTCAAATGTTCGATTTTATTTCATTTCAGGATTTGGTATACATAAATTAACATACAATTATTCATTTTGTCATACTATGCTGGTCAAAGAGGCGGAGAGGTTAAAATCCGGATGTCCCCTCCTTCGAACACCACTTGACGTGGTGATAATCATCTATATCATCTAAAAATGAATATAACGATGTTTTTACCACATTACATTCAGACCGTTAAATCGATATTAGTTACAATTAGGACATGATTTGACCCTTACTAAACGTACGTTATTATTATATTACTTTTGTTAAAAATATGAATCATAACAGGAGAAACGGAATCAAGTATATGCGAAAATATCCCACGAACCTCTGAACTTTAATAATTAAACTTGGTCTATTAGTAAGCGAAAGTGTGTGTAACGGTTTCAAAACTTACCGTGTTAAGGAAGGAATGGAGCCATCATATATCATAACGTTTATAATGATGCGATATTTGTCTCTTAACTTCTTCTAGATTGGTGAAGGAGGTTTGAATATTTTGTATACATGGCTGGAAGATAGGTTTTATGTTTTTATTATGTAACGTTGATAAAGGTGTGCCCTTATTCTTAAGAAGTGTTCCATATTTATGTTAATTGAGTATTTCCCAGTCATCTTAACTTATAAACATGAAACTTCGTACATTAAATCCTGACATAAAATTTTAAAAAATCCATTTAGTTTACTTGCAGGACCTGAATTAATCAATTTTTGTCAATTTTAAATTTGAACTAACTGTAAGTTTGACTCAAAATGTAGTCAATTCTGACACTTAAGCAGCATCTTCCATTTTGGGCACAGCAGCGGGTGTGGTATACCAGTTAATAACTGTGAGTTACAGAATATTCTCAACATTATCGGGAACACTATAAGTGAAGCTATAGACAAACTGCAAGATCATATTGCAGAACTACAAATACAAGCAAACGTTAAAGCTACTCAAACGCTGGAGTCTTTTTCAAAACGTACGATAACAAGATGTCCGTACTCAACACAACATATGCAATATACAGTATCAAATAGGTGAGAAAGGAAGTGAATTAACCGAGGAAGCTAAAAAAGAAGTTTGAAAGCTTATAAGTTGACTAAAATAGGTTAGTAGTACTGTGACTACGAAAATCTAAGTTGTTATACCTCGCATACGAAAACAACTGCTATCTACTATTAGAAAGTAGGAGAGCTAGAGCAGGTAGCCTCGAATGTTAGCCTCAATTAAAAAAAATAAATAGCACATAATTAAAAAGAATCAGTTAAAATTTTTCAATCTACTTTAGAGCATCTCCAAAACAATACAAGTCAAATGGAGTGCTATTAGTCATAATGTATGTGAATTACAACAAGAAAGTAGTCTTGAAGGTATTCATCATTGCATTAGGAATCAAATTAGTCTTATAAAAGAATAAATGAGTCTTTCAGATGCAAATCGATTAACTCCATCGAAAGAGATTTCTCAGTAGTGAGCATTTTGGTAACTAAGATACAATGTATATAAATGAGGGTGATAACAACGTTTAAGCATTCTAGTGGCAAATAGTTAAACTATGGAATTAATCGATTTTGCCTCTGAAAAGAATGTAATTTTGGAAGTAAAAAATGTGTTGAACTAAAAGAAAACACCAAAATGGAGTCAATCCGTTTGACTTCTGAACGTCTCAATAAAAAGCGTTTAAATTCTCTTTTTGGTACTATAGTGTGACTTTGAAGAATATTTGAAGTTAGGTCAGGGCCGGATAAAAGATGAAGAAATTATTTAAGTGACTTTCAACTATTCCATTTCATTGTCACAATGGAATTCAATTACGTTATATTGCAATTGGTATCATTATTCACATTTCAAAGCACAAGGCAGTACAGTATTTATGTTTAGCTTTATTTCTGATACACAAATTTCATACAGTTATAAATGAGAGAATACCTTATTAAAGATCTTATGATTTAGAAGTTAATAAAACAGTATAAAATAATATTTATTACAATTACTATGAAATTTAATTTCTACAATGAAACTATATAATGTAAATACAGTCATTAATGAAAGGTGATAACTAAACATGATTTCCATAACATTCATGTTGTTTTCTTCACTGTTTCAGCTAAAATAGTATTTTGTGACTTATTGGAAAATTACACATACTCTTTAATCAAAATGAATCAAGTAGAAAAACATGAATTGAATATCTTTTCTTCGAAGTAACTGTACAGAATACATAACAAAAATAAATCCACAGAAAATAAATATAAAAGATTTTCATCCAGAAAATTATTCAACTAAAGGACTTAGTGATACCTATCTGATTGTATGTCCATTCGAGAATATTGTTCAAGATAACAGGAAGCGATATAAAGCACATACCTGGCTAGCACAGTCAATTTTACCAACAATGGTTGTTGTCGATGAGCCACTGACAGCCTCGAACGATAGGTCTGCACTGCAGAGTTCACTGCTAGTAGCTTCGTAGGAGGACATGAAAAAAAACATTATGCCGGTCGCGTTGCAGACTTTTTGAAGGCTAACAATGACGCAGAGAGAGCGCCGAGTAAGGCTTTGTTTTGAAAGTACAAATCGACTCTCATCAATGGGACTTCGAGAAACAAACAAGAATAACAAAATATTCATACGTAAATGGGGCTCTTTCCGTAGGCAGTAGGCTAGTGAATACCATACCTTGTGGCCAGAAGCTGTATGAATATGGATAAACACGCTCTTGCTCTCCTGCCCATAAAGTAAAGAAATGTGTATCTCACAGAGGTTCTTCACTAATGCTCCTTAGAGCAGGATATACTGCCTGTCATATTGGATGGCAGTCGTTCAAGAGGAAATGCACTTTGACTGCTGTAATCGGGTCTTCTATGAAACCGGAAGGAACGTTCTCCTTGCATTGCTTTGATTTGGTCCCATTGCAATTGGTTTGTTAAAAAAAAGCCAGACCGTTCCTTATTTGTATCGTCCAGGTTTTGCCATAAATATCGACGACTTCTGAAATTTGCCACTTGCGTGATACTGTTTATACACTTTTTCCTCGTTGATAAATCTTTCTTGAATGTGTCGATCTGTCAGAGAATATTCACGTGGATTATGTCACTGGTTTTGATTATGATCACCAGGGCAATGTCGTTGGAGACACCTTGTAATCTTGCCAAATTTAGTTGTGTTCAAGTGTCCTTTTTTGCCACTTCAAAGCGAATGGAAAGCAACATACAAGCTGGGCCACTGGCTGAAGTCGTTTCTGCATCTTGTTTGCATCTTGTCCTCGTACTTCTGATTTTGTCGCTTGAACACCCACCGTACGCTGGATTAACTGATATACGCACTATGGTCATTGCAATCTTTAACTATCGGTGCCAGGCTTTAGTGACTCTTGGTAGTTCCGCAGGTGCAGTCCTCTCAGTAATTCTTAATCTATACAGTCACATCTACATCTTGGCTTTCTGTTATACTTCACCAGGCCTTGCATCACAAACAGTGAAAGGCATGGGAAGTGCTTGAATATCACTCAAAATGTCGTCACGCAAAACTTGTTCTACCTTGAACAAACTTCTGTAGGAAAAAGAACAATAACTAACGTACATAGTATATTCCTCACTAGATACATATGCATTCATATATACTCTACGTATATATGTGTTCTGCATTATGAAAAGTAAAAGAGCGAAAATATGTTAAGATTATATATACACTTTTCGTTGAAGTTGCAGAGTGAAGTGAAAGTACAATTATATAAATAAAAAGGTAAAAGTAAATACAGTTGTATTGTTTACAGTATCTCGACCTATTAAACAATAACTTCCATTATGCATTGAAATTAAATATTTCTTTTATCATGTCCTTAGTTACTCTGTCCAAAACATCTGAAAGAAGATATTTTCTTTTATTAGAGGAAGAATTTTCAAGTTAGAATCAACATCATTTAAACATGAAATACATCATGAAATAAATATTGAAATACTTTCAGAGCTTATTTCTTTTTCAGTTTACTTAAAATGTTCTTCTGTTTAATAAAAAAAGAAGAAAAGTAGACAATTGAAAAAGACACTAGAAATAAAAAATAAATTAAAAAACGAAAAAAGAAGGGAAAATTTTTCTTTTATTACCTTCTTATTTGCTCTTTCTCTGCTTGCAATACTATGAATTATGGATTTACCAAGGGCATAACATAATAAATTTTCCAAAATACTTTTATTCTTCGCTGTTGAGCTCTTTTTCAGAAAGCTTTATCCCGTAAGAAGCAACTACCTTCGTGAAAATTTGCTTCTACCAAATGCCAACACACATTTGGAGGTGAAATTCTTCCTCAGATGTGTCACTGTCTTCCATAGAAGTCTGCCAGAGAGTGATTCAGTGAATAATACGTATACGTATAATTGCAAAAATATAGTATTTGTAGAGGAGCATTTTTAACATTAAAACAAATAACATTATCGCTGTGAAAAGCAAAACAAAATTGTAAATAATATTTTTGGAAAACTATATGTATATTTGTGCTGTGAAAGCAATCCGACTTTATTTCTAGCCTAGAGAAGCAGGGAAACAACTGCTCTTTAGGATACGATCAAACGGAAGCGCAGTCCGCTAAACAGATATACAACTAGACAAACAGCTAAACAGATATAGAAAAATATTGTTGGTCCGTGGTTGTTTCTGTGATAAGAAATACGGACGTGGTAGTAAAAAGATGACATGGCGAGCGTTCGGCTTGGATTTACCTTTTCGTGGGCAATGGAAAGAATAGTTCCCGCAAAGGGAACATAAGTATGATCTTATTTGCTCCACTGGGAAGCGACATTCCCATTGGTTATGAGTCGTTTTCACCATGAAAATGGGAATTGCAACAGCAAAATCATTTCTTTTTATTGCTTGGTTGTTTTGAATGCGTATTGGGTAACTTGGAGGAGGTATCGTTCCATCACTTGTAGAAAAAATTGGCCCACCAAAGGGTTAACGCTCCGTACGCTTCTGAAGAAGTGCAGCTTATTGCAACGTAATAATGAAGTACGCACCGTTGTGGTTTGGGAAGGTACAATTAATAACTGATGAAACACTACTCTTCTGTAATACGATTTAATTGAATCAATTTCTCCCACACCACTTGAGAGTTCTGATTAATAGGGTCATTCAACAAAACACAATCCTCACCCATCCTGAAAATGTCGTGTTGGCTTTAATAACAGACCAAATCTCAGACATAAGAAATCTTGATTTGCTAGGAATTAAATAAACAAGAGGGTTGAAAAAATGGCAACGGACTTCGCACTTTTGTCTCAGCAACTATCTATTTCAATGCAGTAAAATATTCTGACATGAATACTTCTGCTTTTGGCTCCTCCCACGATCCACCGTTGACCAATAATATCACAAATGAAGAAGTATATGACTTTGTTGAAAAATAGCGGAAATTCAAGAATTTTCTTCCCATACCAATAGAGGCTGCTTCTTCCGTTTTCGGCGTTAGTGCACATAATGGCTACATTAAAGCTTAAATTTAATCTGTAGGTCGTATTCTGATAGTGCGAACAAACAATGGTTATATAATCCAAGAAGAAAACTAGAAGAAAATATTGGACTGCCCATTGATAAAATAATGTTTCCCAACATAAATTTGGATGAGTGGACCTCGCAGTCCAATCACATCCTCGTAGTCTGCTTTGGGTTATTTTCAAAGCATAACCTATGAGAGTAAGCGCTGTACAGTAATTAAGGAAATGTTAGCAATTAGTAAGCTCTCCGTTCCGAAATCTTCCGTTTATTCTTTTATAATGGAATAGTTTTGAATAGAGCTCAAAGCTAAAACCGATTGGAAAACATCACTAGAAAAAGGAATTTTAGCCTAAAATTGGCAATGTTTGACCGAAAGCATAAGTAGACAGAATAGAAAATTATCCCTGAGGTAAGAACTTAACACATTTGTCATAGACAAAACAATAAACGACCCTAATGCAGAAAATTACACAAAATAAGCAAATAATAACATTTTTATGAAATTGTTGTGCGTGCTGTATACCAAAGTCAGTATGAAAACTTAAAGGTCGATGGGAGGCACCTAAACAACCTTTAAAAAATCTGGTGAAGTAGGCGTGCTTTTCGATACTAACAGCACTACTAACAGCAGTTAATAATTCATTTTAGTTTAATCTGTCCGTTTACTTATCTGCATGTCCCAAGAAGAATTATTATAAGCCTACGGAATGGTTTTACCAAAGAACTTCAATACCAGATATTTTCGAGTTTTATCATCTAGAAACAGCAACAACACTGTGCTGTCGTTGACTTATTGTTCCGTCACCCATTGCATTCATGGAAACGTAGGTGTTGAAAGCTCCTAAGAAAAAGGCAAATTGGCAGGTGCTGGGCTTGTTTATTTTTTTTAGAAGTTCGTATATCCTTTCGTAGTTCATCGAGCGAACTTGCTCTTACAGGCACCTGGATCGGAATTAGAACAAAAAAGTAAACTTAAATCTGTAAAGCCCATTTTGAGCAACTGGCACACGTACCAACTACTAGCCGAAATAAACTGAGTCTTGCTTATTTTCGTATTGGACATTCTCATCACTGCGATTCCTATGTACTACTTGGCACTAATAGTCCGTAATGCGAAAGATATTGTTCTACTGAGTATTCAGTACGTTGTTTATAATGTTGAGTTAACTAAAAATTCAGAAAACGCCTAGGATTAAATAAAAGTGTACACCTAATTTTGTGGGATAATGGAATATTTTGTGGATGAACGTTTAGTAATTACCAGTTGGGTCGACAGCTTAACTTGCTATCGGGAATTTTATTTTTAGATTATTTTCCTGTAATGATTTTAAACTGATGTTATTAGTCATTTTAAATGTGTATTTTAACTCATCTTTAAGCTTTCCATCGTATTTCCTTTTTTAAATAATTTTTTGATGTTGTCTTTTATATCTTGCATTTGACTCAGACTTTTTTTTAGAAGTTTCAATGTTTAGAAGTTATAATTTATTTTTTATGTTCAGATTGTGTCGGACGTTGGCAAAATCTAGGCTTTATCTGGGTCAAAAAGACTTTACTACAGACACCCCATCAAATTTTAATCAATCTATCAAAATAGAAAATAAATTGCGAATTATATATACTTAAAAATACAGTATTAAAATGAAGGAAGAGAAAATTGAATTGCTCATATTAACATAATTTCCATTAAATTTGTAAAAGATAAATTAATAAAAAGAAGTAAGATTTCTCTCTCTTATAAAAGAGAATAATAACCACATGGTTAATGAAATTAAAAGATAAATCAATATATGTGACCACAAATAATAACCTACCTGTCATGGAGAAAATTACTTTCGATATACTAAATTGAATAAAAAGCAAAGAATAATATGATAAATTTATAAAACTGACGATATTTTAAAATTAAATCATAAATTTATTTAAAACTACATAATCAGTAAATATTTTACCATTTCCGAACAACCAAGTTATAAACTCCACAATAATTTTGAATAGTTAAATTAAACTCAGTAATTCTAATTTATTCTTACATACTCTAAAAATATGAAATAAATGAGCGGAATTAATGTTAAACATATATTTCACTGAAAAATGTGATAGCAAAAGACAAGTCATTAACACAATTAATTAAAATCTGAAAATAAGTATTAAGAAGTGCTTACGTTGGAAGGCAAAGCGCATTGTAGCAAAAATAATGATAAAGAGAAAAGCGAAATTTATGGTATATTAAGAGCTTTAACAGTTTGATTAATATGATGGTCTTGTAAATACTTAATAAGAAATGCTGAAGGAATGAAAATTTATTTATCATACAGTAATTCCAAAATAATATCAACCATCTTGATATTAAATTGATATGAATATTACTAATTTCTCAAAGAAATTTAGGTTTCTTAAGTAAAATATATCACCTATCATCCTTACAACTTAATCTATACTTACTATTCATACAGTTATCTATAATCTATACTATAATACTATAATCTATTCTATACTATCTATACTATAATCTATACTATAATATAATCAATACTATTAATACTATTGTACATGTATTAACTCCTTATTCATGCCAACGAGAGCAGAATCTCCTTGATTCTTTATATTCTATTTCTAGGATTCTAGGGAGAAATATTTGCTGTATTTACTTACATATCCAGATTTTATTAAAATAAAATAAGTATCTCATCCTAGAATTAATATTTCTCAGATTCTTTTCGCTATTCTCATTAATTATGTTGAAAGCACATCCTTTCTTCGTAGTCAATTATGTTATGTATTCCAGATTTTCATAAAAAATATAAAAAATACCAAGTAATCTAAAGAATAAGGTTTTATAAAATTTTCCTTAATGCAAATTTAAACGTTAAAAATTATTCATTATCTTAATTTAAATTTTACAAAATACTATCAAGGACCTCATTGTCAATCAAAGACATTACAATGTCTTTTATTGTATTCTTCCTAAATAAAGTTAACTAGGGCACTGTACTCATCGTTTCTTTGCTCTTTCGTTTTCTATTGACGAAAATTTCAATATTTGCTATCGGATATGTTTAATCATTTAAATTACTACTCGTCGATGGACATACAATACACAATAAATTTTTACTTTGACTTAATTAAAATCTTTCATATTTCCGAGACGCCAAGTTGGGTTTAACATTTCGACATCTGCATGTTAGTATACCATTCGTGTTCTCTATTTCATTGTATTGAAGTGAAGAGAAAGAATCATATTATAGGTTGCCACATACTTTTGTTTACTAAAAGGCTAGGAGTAGTAATTTCTCTTAAAACATACCAACTGCCCTCTTGAGTTATTTATTATTTTGAGAATTAATAATTTATGTTGGTTGATAATAATTATAAATATTCTATTTGACATTCCATACTTAGGAACTACCGTGCTAAACGACTCTGAGGATTGATTGCAAATTATGTTGATTTTTCTCGAATTGTACACTTCTTGTCTCCATAAGTTACATTAACTTCCAGAGAAGAAAGGGACTCTAAGACCTTACAAATTCCCTTCGGATCTTGTTCACTTTTCCTGTATTTTCTCCAAAGTCAGGGGTGGAAATTGAGTGATAATTTAGTAGTACCTATATGATAATTTTATTGTATATTAATACAATACTTACAATATGGGAAGTAACAAATATGTTGTATTTATTTATAACGATTAAAAGCGATATAAATAAACGAATAATCAAAACTAGAAATGTACAAAAATAAATAATCATCTGCTTCTTGTTATTTGTTATTTTTTCACTGATAATTTTAGTGTCTCCAAAATGTATCTTTGATTAATGAATATACCTTAGATTGAATATTAAAGAGTGATTGACGGAATACCCTCTGATGAAAGTACCTCTGTGATTAATATTCATAACAAACGTACAAAAACGATGAGAAGACTGTTTAAAATTGTACATCTTAATAAATAAAAAAAAATTATGATTTGATTGTTACTTCTTTCAATGTTGCAAGGGGTTTCTTCACTTTCCAGCTTTCACGTTTCCTCAACCATTCTTCATTTTAATATTACTGTTCACCTCTTTATCAGAGTCTATTTTAGGATCGATGCATATATGTGCCATGTTAAGCTAAAGAAATTTTTCCCCTGGTTTCAAACTATACTCGCAAATCAATTTAAAGTAAATTTTATGGCAGGAAAACTTTTTGTAAGAAAAATTTGGATATTTCAAATCCACGAAAAAAATTGATTTTTTAATCAGGTTAAAATAATTCTTAATTATTTTAAATTAATAGTATCCGTGGGCTGAAAGAAAGAAATTATTTTTATAACAACGTTCTTTATGAGAATATTAGTAGCTTATATAACTGTAAATTTAAGTCACTTCGCAATTGAAAACAATCTCATTTGCACCGATAAAAACAAATAAAAATTGTTGCAAGGTTGCTACTTATTAGTATGTATTTCTAAATGTAGAACAATATTATCTATCGGGAAAAGGATTTGCCTAATAATGTAATGTTTCGTGGAATTTAAATCGGGGAAGAAGTTATGTTCTCAGCAATTTCCTATGCTCTCAAGCCTTGTTTAGTCTGTTACTGTGACATCATGTGTTAAATAAATGTTAAGATATTCAGCAATATATGAAGTACTTCACTATAAGTAGAATAGTACGAAATAAATCATAAAGTTTACAATTTATTTTAAAGTATGCAATTACGTTCCAAGGTGTATGCGTCGCTTAAGGTAAAATTTAATAATTTACTGATAGATTTAATACATTTTTGCCAATTCACCCTACAATACGTGAGGGATAATGACATGATTATCAACTAGTTTTGTACCTTAAAATAAATATTAAATGAAAAGTTAATTGATATCAAGATGAACTTAAAACTTGAGTATAAAATTATAATATAAAATTTATAAAAAATTCACATACGTACCTTGAAGACAAAACTCTTTAGTGACACATACCCAGGATTTATCTTCTCGAAAGTAACCTGGTTTGCAAGTGCATCCAGGTGAACAGAGATCTGGGCATTTATTATACATCGTGGTGCAGGTTAGCTGACAGTTGCCATTGCATTCGCTGTAATATGCGTTTGTTCCACAAACTAGAAACACAGCAAAACAATAAATATTATTTTCCTTCTTTACACAACAGAAGCATAAATACATAAGTGATTCTTTGAATCACTTATATAGAAGAATTTGTTTTTTCTTTGAGTATAAGATATGGATGATTTCAATCTTTCTAATAATTATGCTAGTGCCTCAACCAGAAAAAGTGTAAGAATATTTTGTAAATCGTTAAGATCAATTTTGCGATGGTCCTTAAACCGGACACAGATAAGATATCAAGATATTTAATGAGTTTATTTCTTATTATTTTAATTTATCTGACGGATGTAAAGTAAGCTCGAAAATAGCTAAACTGGTTCAAAGAAGTTTCTCATATCTTTACAAAATTGCTGTTTAAGCTTAATCACCAGCAAATTATTGTGAACAAACTATTAGCTAAAATCCTGTGATTAGTATAGCAACATTACTTTTCCCACACGAGTATTTACTTATCTCTTATGAAGAAAAGTTGTGGTAGTTATAAAATTATCAATAACGAACAAGTATTAATCCCACAAAGAGGAATAAATAAGCGATTAAAAGATATGTTTACAAAAGTCACGCTTTGTTGCAGAGTTGAAATATTTTCAAAAGACAAATTGTATATTTAACATTTCGAAATTTTGCTTTTAATGAACAGCTTTTGAAATATCTTTCACAAGATTCAAGCTCATTCTCTAGGAGCCGGAATTATTTCCCCTTCACATATTGATATGAAGTATTAGTCTGTAATTTTGTTTTCCTCTGTTTGGTGTTTTAAACTGCTGAAATTTATGAATGTTGTCTATCGTGACTAACTGTATTGTTTTATAAACTACAAGTTACAAAATGAATACTTGATTATTGACAATTCATCCTGTTGACTACAGATTACCTATCAATCTTAATTAGTCCACAAGTTTTCAGTTACGTTAGTCTTCATGTAGTTAAGAGGACGTATCACGGCGAAATTGAAATATCGCTAATTTTACAGTAATTATGTGATATTCTCAAATAGATAAAACAAAATCGAAATGTGGAACAAGAGCACCCTAGACAATATTATTTTACATGATACACCATTATCACAACTCACATATGTGCTTTCCATCCATTTAGAAAATAGGCATTTATTTTCGCGTTTATAAATGGCTGCAAACGGAAAACTCTTAGTTGACTCGTGATAACGGTACCTCATGCAAAATAATATTGACTAGAGCGGTTTTGTTGTACATTTCAATTATCTTCTATCTATTTGAAGATATCACATAATTACTGTAAAATTAGCGGTATTTTAATTTCATGGTGTTTAGGCCCCTTAATATGACAAAAAAGTCAACTTTAGTTATAGCTTAAAATAATGTAGCCCCTTATACTAAATGTTTCTAGCAAACCATAGTTAGTTATGCAGCAATATGGCTTTTGCTTTGCATATTATAAACTAAATATTAACACTGAATTAGGTTTTATTTCTTACTGAGATTGAATTTTTATTATTTAGAATCTTATACTCCTCCTATCATATTTAATATTTAAAGTGCGTAATAATTACTTTTAGTGGCAAGTTTTGGCAAAAAAAATCTTAAGTTACTTAAGTGTCTTTTTTATAATGGTTTACAAGTACTCGTGTCTTTAGTAAATTAAAGTTAAACTTACATTTAACTTTTCCATTTTGGCATTAAATACGTTACATGTGTAAATTGATAAAGTCGATATGAATATATTCTTCCTATTACGTACGACTTCCTATTTTTGCCCCAGGATTTATTCAGATTACTAGTACGTATTAAGATTAATGTAGCAAAATTTCTTGTTTCGTACATGCACGAAAATTTAATTTAAAATTTATCCATGAGTTAATATATGCCAAAGTAATATATACGGATTTTATTTCCTGTGTTATTAGACTATAGTGAGTTCTCAAATGATACATTTCTTTTAGATATTCCTCGTAGAGATTAACTTCATATACTACATTTTACTGAATCTCCTTTGTTTCTTTATTTTCTATTTATTGTTGTTATGTTTTTATTGATATTGTCAATTCATTCTCAAATTTGGTACTTATTCTTCTTTCTTTCTTTTCAAAACCTGTGTACTTGTTTCTCCAGTTTTATCATTAGTTTTATATGTAATGTTTTGTAAAATGAATAACGTTTAATATATTTTGTGGTCACTTTGAAATCATGATTACAGTGCGAATTGCAATCCATACTGGTGTATTAGAAAGTTAAAGGAAGTTTGTTGAAGACCTTAAAGATTAGAGATGCATTTTAAATAGTTTTGACATGCACATATTTAGGTATCATGATGAAAAGTACTAAAACAATAACTATTTAACAACAAAAAGCTTTAGATAAAAGAATTTCCGTTTGTGTAATGATGATTACTAATGAATAGTACAAACGGTGATCGGAAATACAGCTGTTACTCTCCTTATTATATTGCTTATGTCAAATTGTAACATTAGTTGAAATGTTTAAGGAATAAACACTAGCTTCTGTATGTGCTTATTTCTATCAATGTAATTAAACAGAAGGACTGCGTTGTTATCATTTAAGAACTATTCCTAATGTCTAACTGATAATATCTTGTAAACAATGTTTAGTATTTTGAAATAATATGAAAGAATATTCATGAACGAAAAACATCCTGAAAACTTTCTACATACTGAAGTTCAAATAACGTTGCTGAACTGGAAGATATAGTAAACGTGAATTCGATTTAGTGGTGAAAGGTTTAACTGAAATTCTGCAGGTAAGTTTGTTTCAAACTCAGAGAACTGCAAATATATCGATATTGCTTGACGATATCATTTTGCAACAACGGAGCTCGGAAGTAATGATTTATTGCCATTATCTTTTACGAATTTAAATACAGTTTCAGGTGAAAACACAGCCATGATCGATTTTAAAAGTGTTTCGGAGACTCTGGTCCTTCACGACTAACCGTATCTAATCGGAACTTAAACGTGCTGTCGAAATCTGAGGTATTACGTTTGCTCTAGACGCCTAACACCATAAATATGGATAAATACTTCACTGCAGTAAGAAATGTGTTGAAAGAGAATCGTCATATCATATACGAGGAAATTAAGTCAATATAAAATTGAATATTGCATCAACTGCACCAAGTTCTCGATCTTTCCAATCGTTGCAGTCGCTGAGTTTTACATGGGCTTACTCTTAAGTAAAACGTATGAAGTGTTGACGATATATATTCCATTCAGTTTGGCAAGGGCAATGTGGAGACATTTATTATAAGATGATGAAACATAGATTTATAATTATGAACTCAAAACTGAACGGTAGTGGACAATATGATGTTTCCAAAACGAAACTTCGCCTCGAAAGATAAACGAGTATGGAGCGTGGATAAAGTTACGCTAGCACCTTTTCTCGACGACCGTCCGTGTAGCAACTATACAATTAGATTATCCACTTTTAGTAGCAGAAGAATGATATGTTACTTATTATCTTTGAATCTTGATGATCTGTCCATTGAAAATCTCTACTGCCTCAGTTTAATCCTCATAACGACAACGCAAGGCCACACATAGCATCGGTAAAGTTAGAATTTTAACAGGAAAGTGCAGTCTTTATTTAATCTGATGCGAGTTATCCTACATATTTAGCTCCACCAGACTTTTCCTTCCTACCAGATTGAAGAAAAGGCTTCAAAGGTGCAACTTATTAACATTATAGTTTGATTCAGATATATATATAATATAACTGCTCTTTTAATATCTATGATGTTTTTATTTTAGTATTATAATTATTTTATGACTTTCCGTACTTTATTTCATTTCCGACTCTACCTTCTTAGTATACTATCTTATATTTTCCTCTTCTGGTTCTCTAAATAACCATCACTTCTGTATATTACCGATTCATTTTATAATACAAATGTTCAGATATTTAGTTCAGATATTTATTTATTTATTTACTTGTAAAAGGCATATAGGATTACAATCCTACAATAGCCTTATTAGCATAATATTTTAATACGATACCATTATTCTAAAATAAAATAGGCAAGAAAGTAAAATAAAATAAGAGACCTACAGACAAAACGAAACAAGATTTAAAAAATACAAAATACAAATAAAGTAAAGATACAACAAACAAAAATAAATGTAAGTATAAGCACTTTCCTGCAACTTGTACATATATTAGAAATGCACTACAAATATTAATTTGAATTCATTATTTCAATTTCAATTCACAAATATTAATTTCAATTCAATACTATTCCATATAAAAGGATATATCAATAATATTTTAGTTAGTGTTTTCGTCTTTTGAGTGTACACATTACGAGGAAAATTTATTTCAAAACGTTAAGCCAAACAGCTCCAAATCAATACATAATTGTTTAATATTTTCTTGAAAATGTGATTCTGTATCAAAAAATATATCACAATATTTCGACACAAAATTATAAAGTTTTAAAGTTCTAACAATCGATGAATTTTTGTGTTGAGTAGTTCTTGAAAATGAAACACAAGAGAAGAGATCGTATCTAGGCCTAAGGCCTGGTACATATAAAGCAACCTGAGAGAGTAAAGAAGGACAATCTATTCTATTGTTGAATAGTTTTTCAGAAACATCAAGGACAGCACTGATCAGCGAATTTAGAGTGAAGTTAGTCTAAAGTATTCTCTTAGTATAGTATTGGATAAATAATATGGGCAATATCTATTATTAACCTTGTAGTACAGAAACCTTAAAAAATTATTTTGTACATGTTCTATATCATGTATGTATTCTATATAATATGGATTCCAAATAATAGCTGCATAAGCCAATTTCTGGTTTCTTAAAATACTTTGTATTTCTAATTATAAATCTTAGAAACGTGTTTGCACTACTTACTAACTCCTTATAGTGAGTTGTAAACGATACTTTTGTATCAACATAAATTCCAAGATCTTTAATTGAATTAACTCCCTCGAGTTGATAATTATCAACTGAGTAATTTACTGTAGAATTTTTGTTCCTTGTGTAAGACATAACTTTACATTTGTTTATTGTTACAGTAAATCAATTTCTAGAACACCATGCAAATATGTTATTAATTTCTGACTGTAATATTATTTGGTCATTTTTATTGTTGATTGTTCCATACAATTTTAAATCATCGGCGATAAGAAGGCACTCAGAATCCTTGACTATGTCCGGCAAATCGTTAATCATAATTTAAAATAACAACGGACCAAGATTAGATCCTTGTGGGATTCTTGAAGTAGGAACCAATTCTTGAGAAACTCTATTATTGAAAAATAGAAATAAATATCTTTTGTTTAAGTAGGAGCAGAAGAACTTCATTATTTTTTTGAGGAACCAAAATTGTACATATTTTTTTATTAGAATCTCGAGATCTACTCTATCAAGTGCTTTTGCAATATCCATATATATCATATCTACACGTCTATTTGCATCTAACTGATCATAAATACATTTTACAAAACTTAATAAATTTTGATATTGTTGATCTTCCAGGTACAAAACCATGTTGTAGTTGCGATATTTGCACTTTAATATGTTCATAAATTCTGCCATACAGAATATACTCAAATACTTTACCTAACGAATTAATAATAGAAACCGGTCTGTAATTCGAAATTACGGATGAATTTCCTGATTTTAAAATAGGAGTAACAGTAGATACCTTCTATGTACTTGGGAACTCACATGTTTTCAAACCCAGATTAAAAATAAACTTTAATTGTGGAGTTACTACTACAGCACAACCCTTAATAATATATGGCGGAACACCATCTGGACCAGCCGATCGTTTAGGCTTCAACTTTTTCTTAATATTACTTAGAACTTCTGCACTAGTTATTGACCCAATATTCAGAATATCAAAGTTCAAATCCTGATTTGTTTCAGAAAATTTAATTTACTCGGCATTATATTTAAAATTTGATTTCACAAGAACTGAGGAAAAATAGTGAACAAAAGCATTAGTAGCATCCGCATTTGAATATAAGAGATCTTCTAAAGTATAAAATGTATATAAGTTACGAGATGTATTCATCGTTACTTTCTATTTGATGCACTATGGCCGATTTCTTTGGTTAATATAATTGTATATGTTTGTTGATCTCCACGTGCAGTTTTAATTATTGGGCATTAACTGTAGTTTAATTTTGCTAAATAAAAGTGTTAACTGTGTTTCCTTACACTTCATACAATTTGGCAATATTATATGACTGCAGTCAGCTAAGAAATAGATAATGCTGGATTACAAATGAATTTGTAATTTTAACGCTCCTACGAAGCTTAATATCAACGCGTAAATTGTTACTGACCATTTTTTCTTTACCAAGAACACGAAAATAATGCTTAAAAAAGTAACAAACGTAATTACTAAAGACATGAAATACATCGAAACGCATTACGAAATTTATTCAAAGATAACCTGATTCATAACACTGTCGTTTTGGTAATCCTATTTTATATTAAATCTCTAAAATTCTAATTGAGTATATTGGATCAATTGTCCAAATTAAAACACATAACTTTTACGTTCTCCTTAAGTCAGTAAGAATAAGCTTCCAGGAACAGCTGGTTTTATGGTTACAATTTACTCTACCAACATGTTAAGTTTGGAGACCTCAAAATTTACACAAATATAGCTAAAACGCTTATTTAATATACTTATTAACAAAAAACCTTAACTTACAGTCTAACTATAACACTTAAATGTTTGGGATATGCTGTTGTCCTGATTGCCTCCGAAGAATTTCAGACACACTTGCCGAAAAATTGCACATATATACATGAATAAGACATGTTTGTTTACGAGTGTTCTAGTGGAAGTGCTGACAAGGTTGTTGAATAATACATATATTGGTTGCCGTTACTAGGAAAATTAATAAAATAGTATTTATAAATTATCATGTATTTTATTCACTGATGAGTAGGACGTCACTGAAATCAGTGGGAATAATAGCTGTGATAGACACAGTTGTCCTTCGGAAGACCAAAAAACTTATCAGACGGCACCATGATGAACTTCGACAAACTCTGTAGCGTGGAATGGTACATATTGTGTAGAGATTTACTGATGTTCGTTTAGTATTTGCGTTAATCCGGTTTTACTTCCTATGTGATATTATCATCTTAGAGCGGATCATGTCAGCGTACAGTACGAAGTATTAATATTGTATTCTTACTAGTAAAAATTTTCTAACTTACTTCATTATCATATACTAATTAATACTACACCACAAATTAATGCAATAACAATTATATCGTTTAACATATATTTACACCAGTAGCAGCACACCAGTAGCCGTAGTGTTGTACACACCTGTTCACAAAAAGCTGGAAACTCGTTCAGAAACAAAGTCCAAAAAATTCAGTCCAGATCCGTCACAATTCCCGCAGATCTATGCACAGGGAATTGCATGTTCTCGCCGTTCTTTATGTAGACACTAGCTGCAAACCGTACTGTCATCCGAGCGATGTGGAAATGTTAAAACAAAATCAAACTACTTATTTCTGAGATTAATATTGATTGCACACCTCATGCACAGTTCCAATATGCAAAATCGATCATTATGCTAAGTGGAAATTGCTGAAAACAACAGGAAATGGATATTTAAACCTCCAAGTCGGAACCTGTGCTCGGAGCGATTCTATTATCAATATTATAATACAATCTCTTGTAAGTTGCATCTGTGGTTAAGCAGGTTTATTACTGCTACTGACATTTCTGAAACGAAGGGCGATGGTTCGAGTCTCCATGCGGAAAGTTAAAGATTTTTCTTCCTTCTTTTAGATACATGAGAATTTTTTTTATAATTATAAATTTCAATTGTGAAGTGATTGGAAACACATTGTCCAACAAACTGTCACTTATCAGATGCCTCTCACATTTACTAGCCCGCCATGTCCATAATTCATATACGAAAACGCTAAAATGAGAAATGTGAACACAGTTGAATACCTAAAATATATATGCTTGCATTTTTTTGCATTAAAAAACTTGGGGTACCTCATAATCTAGATTCTTATAAAGAAATTTGAACAATTACTTAGAAAATATGTACTGCTTGAAATCGGATTAAATCGCAATGCCAGTAATCTCCTATATCTTACATTTTTATTTATTTCCATTGAATGTGAACTTGTTTTGTACTGTATAGCATGAAAATTAGCTGCTACATAACTAACCATTATCTATAATTCAATTTAAGTAGGAAATCGATATAGTTATTATAAGAAGAAGCTTGTGAAAATGAAGTGTATAATAACGGCTGTATCTGAAATAGATGTTGCGTTATGGTGTAATTGGTTATCCCGCCAGCTTGGAATACTGGGCTCGTCAAATTGTCCACAGAGTCAGTCGAGACAGAATTGTCCTGTCAAAATTCGAGTTGAATCACAGCTCTACCAATAGAAAAATATATATTTTAGAGTCGAGACCTCACTTTTGCAGCATATTGTCGAGACGAGATGGCCTCAAATCTTGTCTCGTGCGTATTCCTATCCATGCTACCTAGATAAAATCAATTTTGGATGCGAATATTCTATTTATTTTAACGATAACTGTAATCTACGATACAGATTGAAGTAAGATATTAGCTTGAGCTGCTTTATTACCCACTTAACCTTCGTATCCTGCAATTATATCTAAGTTTGGTATAAATATTTATTATTATTATTACAATGTAAACACTGAACAATATATATTAACACACAATGAGGAAGAACTCAATACTGGTAGTAATTAACAAATAAGTTGCAGGTTTATTTGAAATTAACTATCTTGAAATTTAAATTAGCCTTATTAGGAAGAAAGCAAGAGAACTGTTTTGATAATTTGGACATATTATAAGAGATTGAGGAATGTGTATGCAATGGAACAGAATATATGAAACTAAATGGAATGGTATGTGGAACCGAACTTGAAAGACGATAGGATGTGTAAATGAAAAATGAAAGAAAGCAATGGTTAACAGCAGTAGTCACTACTTACAGCAGATGAGTGAAACCTACCCCCCCCCCAAAGTTCAACAATTCTGAAATAGAAGGGCGACACATTTTCTTCGTTTCCTGACAAAATTGAAAAATGGATTTTGCATATTTTTCGTCTATACCCCTTCAATATAGTTCGCGAAAAAACCAAGTACGGTCGACTGACTAGACGTCAAGTGAGTGAAATTTATATTGGAAGTTTCGATACAGCGTTCACCGAAGTGACGCAGACGTAATTTTGAAGCTTCTGATAGGTCCTCTTTCGTAATAGATTTTAGATCAGTGAGATTTCTTTATACGTATCAGAAAGCTCTTTAACTCCATACTAAAGGCGTGTCGAATGATTTATTCAAATTGTCAGGTATTCGGACAATCATGAGCCTAATTCGTTTTGCATCACTTTTAAAAAGTTTAACTTGAAATAAATTCTTACTTTTTCACGGAAACACAAACTGTTTTAATGCTCATTTTATTGTGGGTGAAATGTATAATTCTGCTAGTAATAAAAATTTCCATGTCCATCTCCGAGATTCAATCCCTCGTTCTTTGGCTCAGCAGTTCGACACGTAGACAACTAGACTAATTGTCGTTGTATAACAGCTTGCAGGAAAATCGCTTTCAATTGCACGAAGGAAATTGAGGGCATTGATTATAGCTGGATTGATTCAACTACCATGTGCTCCCATGAATACATAATTTCAAAATACTTTATCCTTAAGTATTACAATGATAAATTGTTTGTCATCATCATCATCATCATAGGTATTCTGCCTTTATTGGCAGGTCACTTGCCGCAGCTGAGAAGCTTCCATGCTCCACGGTCCTCCGCTAACTTCTTCGTCTTCGCGTATGATCTTCCTGTTTTTATATCATCCATTAATTGTAGTCTCCTTCGCCCCCTCCCTCTCTTTCCCGACACCATACCCTCTAGGACGTCCCTCATGATACAACGTCCCAACCAGTTTCTCTTCCTCCTCCTAATAATATCTAAAAGTGTTCGTTTCTCACCCACCATTTCTAACACTCTCTCATTCGTTTTGCGCTAGACCCAACTAATTCGTTTGTAGAGTACAGTTAATAACGGATCAACATATAACACTTAAAAGAGGAAAATACAGATTTACACAATGTTTTCGATTGTGAACGTTGGATTGTGGGTTTGAACCTATCATCTTTGGTTTATTGTTTCCCGAAGATACTCGAAGTTTAACTAAGGAAGTGTTTGCCTCAAAAGACCAATTTTACACAGTCCAAGTTCAAAAACTACTTCTTAGAGCAACTATAGTGATTTTTTAATTAAATTTAATTTAGAGTTACCCCGTGCCGTAAGCGTCGGTGGACCATCCATGGGTAACTAGCGACCTCTCGTCAAAAATTGATGACCCCACTGCAACGATCCGCGGTGGTCACACTTCCGTTTTGAAAATTATATTATCGGTGGGCCACCAGTGGCAGAGTCGCAACAATGTGCGAATGAATTACAAAATTACTCCGTCAAAATATGTTAAATAACCTATATGCATGATTCATTTACATTGAGATGAGTCTAAAAAGCACTGATAAACTATATATAAAGTTCTCCCGGAATGGCGCGAAACAGCAACCTTGTGATGTAAAAGCATGGGTTACTCTTCCCCTGGAGCTCACTTTAGGAACATTCGTCAGGAAAAACAAATATATGATAATAAAGGCATGCACATGCCTGGCGATAAGTCGTTTCGGTCCCTTCGCCGATTCTCCGCGACGAATCGAAATACGGACCGAAAAGAAGTCATCACCGCTACGCCGTGGTAACTGCAACACCCCTACTCTAGATGTCTGTTTCCACTTGGTGAAAACCTCCCGCCAGGGTCACACTAAGTGTAATCTCTTGATGCGTCGCTATATCGACGATCGACATTTACCGACAAGTGGACCACTAGATATTGGCGACGTAAACGGCATGGAGTCAAGTTTCATCTCACAAATATGAGGTATTCTATTTTTGGCATAAATTTTAACTCCTTTCCTCTATTAGGATGCGCATTTTAATAAAAAATGGCGTGACAACAAGCCAGTTCGAGCAAAGCATTCTAAAATGTTCTAGGAGTGGCTATCTTTATGGCTGCTATATATTATGTTTGATATTTCTGTTTATATAAGTTTCGTGAGTCAGAGGGCTGCCCACCCTGCCCTCTTCGAGTGCCCATGAGTCAGAAAGGTGAAAGTGTTCACTAATAAACATCATTTCAAACGGTTAAGCCATTTCTTGTTCTGATAGACGACGACTTTTTCATTCACATCCTATGTAGATAGATACAGATTAATACCATTATTACTATCTTATTATTTATTTAATTTTTACCATATATTTTTATCAACGTTTAATTCCTTTAGGCTAAAGAAGACGGGTGATTCATGCAAATAAATTCTAGTTCAAGTACAATTTTAATGTTCTTTTTTAGTAAACCCGCGACTATAAGACCCAACAGCGAACGCGCTAGGCATTAGATATTAAAACAAAACTGACTTACCGAACGTTCCTCAGTAACTGATTTTTTAAAAATTTTTAATTGTTTTACTCGGTTTTATAGTTTTAGCAGTACCTCTTTAACAACAGAGGCACGAACACAGAATTATCACAATAGGTAAGAACACGAGACTCTCCAAGCGGGAATAGAACCCGGTACCCGTACACCAAAGGCACACGTGCTAACCACTGGACTATATGTGTAGATTAAACAAAGGAGCAGAAATAAATATATAATGCACATTCCGACGAAACGCAAACGTCCCAATGAGAGCAATATTAAAAGAAAAGTGAAAAACTTAGTGAGCTCTTGAAAGAGCTCGAAGTTCACCTGGGTATGAAGACAAATCTTTATTCTGGTATTAATATCTCGTATAATCGCCGTTAGCGTCGATGACGCATCTTAATGTTCTTGGTAATGAGTTAACCAAGCTAGCGACAAATTGATGTCCCTGTGCTACTTCTTCCCACGTGTTCAGAAACTAGCTTCCAAAGTGCGTCAGCTGTTCTTGGTGGAGGATCAGGCCAATTTTCGTGTAGAGTTCTTGTAACTTCCGCCCATAGATTTTCCATTGGGTTCAAGTTAGATCCTTTCGGAACCCATTCAACTAGCTCAAAATTGGGTTTCTCTTGAAACCAGGCTTGAACTAGATGGGAATCATGTATCGAGCTATGATCTTGTTGAACTTCTACAATGCCGTCTTCAAATTAATTTCTCACAGCAGGGAGCAAGTCATACTGCACAATATCTTGATACTTCTGGCTGTTTAATCGGCCTTCTATTCTGTGTAATTCAACAACTGTATCCTTACACAGCCATCCCCAGCAGTGAATAGTAACATGCCCTATTCGATGCGTTCTGTGCATGTACTGTGGCTCGTAACGTTTTCCTGTGGGTCTATACACAAGTCGAGGACCATCATTTGCTGAAGAGAATATATTTTCGTCTGTGAAGATTACATGATCCCAGTTACGACCAATATTTGCCTCAGAAAATACTAGTTGATCAACTTTATGACTATCCGTCAATTTGTTGTTACACGCGGCTTGATGTGCGTGAAGCCCTGCATCTTTAATGCGTCGCCGAGTGGGGAGGAAGAAGCCAGGAAAACGAGGCGCTATCACTAACAGCCGGGTTGACATGAAAGGATTGCGACGCCTTACATCAACTAGGGCCCGATCTGTATGACACAACACACACACACACTTATATATATATATATATATATATATATATATATATATATATATATATATATATATATATATATATATATATCAGGAACATGAATAATTTACATTTTTGACGTCTCTGTTAACGTTTTCATACATAAATTATGGAAATGGCGGGCTAGTAAATGTAACAGAGATTTGAAAAGTTACAGTTCGTCTGATTGCTTTTCCAAGCACTAAGTACAAATTTATATTTATAACAATGTTCCCATATATTTAAAAAAGGAAGAAATAAACCGAACTTTCCGCACGGAGGCTCGAACCGTCGCCCTTCGCTTCAGAAATTTCATCCAGCATTACTAAACCCGCTTGGCTACGGAAGCACTTAGAAGGAAATGCGCTATAATATTGATAATTGTAACGCTCCAATTGCAGGTTCACACTTGAAGTTTCAAATAGTCATTTTTGGCCTTTTTCAGTAATTTCTACTTAAGATATTGATTGTTTTTGCATATTGGAACTGTGCATGAAGTGTGCAATCAATAGTAATCTTAGAAATAAGTAGTTTGATATTGGTTTTATATTTTCACATCGCTCGCATGACAGTATGGTTTGCAGCTCGTGTCTATATAAAGAACGGAGGGAAACTGCAATTCCCTGTGTATAGATCTGCGGGAATTGTGACGGATCTAGGCTCCCTTTTTCAGACTTAATTTCTGAACGAGTTTCCAGATTTTTGTGAACAGGTGTGTACAAGATACTGTTTTGTTCACGTCTTTCTACCCCCTTGTTAACTTACTAGTATCTTAGTTTTCGTCCATGGTCGATCCCATGGTAATATCAACATTCTTGTTTACTTTTAACCACGCTACCAATTCACAAAACATTGTTACATCCTCTAGAAATAGCCTATAAATTAATATAAGTTAACGAACTACTTAATATCACTTTCGCTTACGCTTCCCATTAGTTGGTATATGACTAAGAAACAATATCAAATTTGGGAAGCGAATTTACGAAATGTGATCTTTTGTGAAGTTAAATTCATTTATCAAGTCAGGCTCTTCAAATATATTGACACCTTGCAAATCTTTTATTCCGGCAATACTTATTAAATAAAGGTTCAAATACTGAACAAACTTTCCCAGTATTTTGCATTCTACGAAACAAATACTACCACCAAAGCTTATTATAAATTATACTTTATTTTTTCAAGGTATTTAAATCGCAGGAAAAACAAATATTACGTACTGATACAACAAATGAAGTTTCCCGAATCCCATCTATAATACTTTGAGCATACTGAAAAATCATAAATTAACGTATTAGTATGAAATAAATATACTCAAAGGAAATGTAAATGACGTGAAGAGGAATTGAAAGATCGTTATAGGATTCTAATGTAGCTATTACTTACAAACGTTAGAAGGACAATCCTCTTTTCTGATACATATACGAGATTTATCATCTCGAACATACCCTGGCAGGCAAACGCATCCGGGCCAACAGTCACGTGGACAAGTACGAGTATTCATTGTGCTGCAGGTTAGCTGACAATTACCTCTGCATTCATCGTATATTTCGTTGATTCCACATTCTAGAAATACAAGAAATAGTTTATATTAAGCTTCTGAGTTCAGAGAACAAAGTATTAATACATAAGTGATTAAGCGACATGTTAACTAATTGCTTTTTAATATTTACATACATTAGTATCCGCACATTGCAGTGTCGCACATTGTACTTTTTTGTTAATGTTGCTTACCTCTTTGGTAAATTATTAATACCTATATTATTGTTCAAAGTCGGTTCCATGATCTTATGAACATTTTTGCTTTGCATCACCAACAGCAAAACATCAGAAAGCATTGCTACTTTCTCTAGAAACACATATATTTTTAAATATACGTTAAGGTAATACTTAATAACACCTTCGCTCACCGTTGTCATTAGTTCTTATGTGACTAACATATAATATCAAATAATATGTAAGATACTTCAAATATATAAAAGCCCTGGTCACCGGTTGTTGCAACAATTAAACAAAAGAAAAGTTATTCAACAATAGTTTGTAGTAATTTACATTCTACGAAATAGATAATAGCACACAAGTTTATCATAAGTTATACTTTATTTTTCGAGATATTTAAATTGCACAGAAGAAAATATTACATAGTGATACAGAATATTAGTTTCGCCAATCCTGTCTACTTGACTTTTAACATAGTGAATGTTCATGAGTTTATATGTTGGTCATGAGTCTATAAATGTTGAATAGAAATGTTAATGACGTGAAGTGGAATGAAAAATTCTGAATATAATTATAACGTAGATATAAAGGTAACCGAAAAAGTTCTGTCGCTTTTTCACCCAGCATCTTTGAACACCGATATGTCACCTAAGACTCATCTGGAAGATCAAAAGTGGTCTCCATTTACATTGATGACCTTCCGCCAACGTTCTGGAAGGCTTTGGATTCTATTGCGGTAGAATATCGCGGGTCCTGAAGTAAAGAAAGTATCAAGTGTATTTTGCACCTCTACTAAGAATTTGAACAGGCGTCCTCTAAAGTGATTGTCTAAGAAATGGAACAGATGATAATTGGACGGTACAATGCCCGGGGAGTATGGCGGATGCAATAGTGTTTCCCATCCAAGTCGTAGAATGGTGTCCCAGGTCATCCTAGCCACGTTGTTCTGTACCAGGAGGCCCCATTGCGATTCAGAGTTTTGAGTTTTTTTGAACACGGCTCAACTAGTGACAGTACACAGTTGCATTTGTTCTCTGACCAGGTGGTACGAGTTCCTGATGCATGATGCTGCGAACAGTCAAGATATTTAATTATTTATTTTTGTCGCTGTTTTAATGCATGTGATGTATATGACATAAGGATTTGCTAGCTTCTCACATTTTCATTTATAGAAATATTTCTCGTCTGCAGTCACCTTCAGATTATTTTTGAACGATTAGAGCATTAGCTACCCTCCTGTAAATAATGGAACATTACTTTTTTTTTCGAAACAAGTAAGCCACCATTTTTACAGAAAGATACGTCTTTTACAATATTTTCTGCAACGAACAAGTGTCAATGGCACCTATCGCTTTCAAGCTTAGTATTTGCTTTTGTTTTCCTTGGTTAATTGTTTTAGTGTCTAGAAAACTATATTATTATTCCGTCTTCTCCTTAGAGAATCCTAACCTACTTATATAGTTATTCTGTGAAATCTTGACGTGTTGATGAAAAACTATCCTAAATAGTAACGGTAGAAATTAATGACAGATTTTTATGATTGTAATTAGTTCTACTCTAGACGATAGATAGAGTGAATAAATTTTTCCGGATATCACATGATCTACAAATGATGCTAGTTACGTCAAAGTGTTAATCCTTTTAATGAACATACCACTTTTCTCTGCTTTTTCAGCTCTAAAGATAAAGGTCTAAAATATTTTGTAAATGAGGTCTAACGTAACAATGTGTTGTGTTTTGCATAATAGATGGGACAATGTCAATACTCATTTTTCGGAAATTATCCAGTTCATCGGTGATAACATATTAGCGGTATAGAAGTACCAAATTACTCTATTTCTCCTGTAGTTAATATAGATTGAGAAGATACGTCTAGCTATACGTTTACGAATATTTGGTTGCATGTTTATATGGATCAAACCACATTCAGTTATTCAGCATTGTGAAGTTTTCTTTGTAAATGTGAAATAAATAACAATAAGTTTATCCGGTATTACTTATCATTGTCCATAGATTATATTTTTGAGGATTTCTTAATGTTGTTATTATAGATAAAATTTAAATATGTTATAGCTAGTCGCAGTGACTACTATTGGAAATCATGCTTATACAAGTATTTACTATGATTCTCTTCATTAATAACACTGTTTTACATAAAATAAAAAAGTTCTATTTCTGGGTAACAAAATAGTGATGCTGAAAGGATTTTTACTCCTGAATTCAAATCTGATTTAGTTTTTTTTTTTTGCATCAGGGATAGCTTTGGAGTAATCAGCACGTAATGTTTGTGTTTGTAAAGCATTACTATATATTGTTGACAATATATATTACATAGAATTGTAGGTATGCGAAACAACTGTCGACCGTACATAATGGTTTACTTTTTTCTTTGTACTGAGTGTCTCTCTTGTCTCTAATGATACGCCAGCAATAGTCTGCCAGCATGCTGGGCATCCACTTCCCTTCATAGCGTTTTTCAATGGTGGATATATCTTTATGAAATCTTTCTCCGTGTTCATCGGAAATGTCACAGCAATTAGTGGGGAAGTAATCGAGATGTGAGTCCATGGTATGTACCTTCAAGGACATTTTGCACCCTAAATCCTAATAAATTGCAAGCATTTCATCTCCTTGTATTTAGGGTCAAGTCTTCTCCCAAGGAAGTTTTGGGTTACTTTCGTAAAACTCATCCAAGCGCGCTTTTCTTTCTCTGTGAGACATGCCTCAAAACCTCTATCTTTCTGTAGTTTCCGTATCTGCGGACCTACAAACACGCCCTCTCTTATTTTTACAGCTGACAGTCAAGGAAATTTGTCAGCAAAATATGCAAAATCTGGCCCATTGCCTTCACAAGCTGTTTAATAACTCCAAGTTTTATATGTAGGGGTGGAACAAGAACATTTCTAGGATCTACAAGACTGTACCGTTGCACACTCTTTTCACCAACTGTCCAATTGCGTTTAGGCCACTCCTTTTTCACGTAGTGGTAAGTACTTTCCCGACTATGCCATTCACACAAAAAAGCATGCATACTTTCTGTAACCTTGTTGCATCCCTAATAATAATGCTATTACCTTGAAGTCACAACACAACTTCCACTCATGTTCACTGTACTTAATTAAGGTCAATATCTTTTTGAAAATTTCACAACTCTCTTTGGTAAAAGTTGCATATGCAACTAGGATTGAAGGCAGTTTATTCCCGATATGCAGCAATACACCTTTTAAACTATTCTTCGAAGCATCCAAAAATAATCTCTATTCACTAGGTTTGTATCTTATGTGTAAGGCTATCATTAATCCATGAACATCATTGCAGAATATCACGGAACTATCACTGGCAAAATAAGACACAAAAACACGTTCTCTGTTCCTGAAGGTTATGTTGGTTGTTTTGTGGAGAAGGTTATATTCCTGTAACCTGTAGTCTAACAATTCTGCTTTCTGTTTACTGAGTCCTAAGTCTCGCACTAAATCATTTAAATCATCCTGCTGTAATACTCGTGGCGTGGGCGTACTTGTGCCTTGATACGGGGGGTCCCTTCTTTTTATCGGATAAGATGTAAGTTCTGTAGTGCTACTTTCTTCACTAACACTCATCTCTTCTATATCTGTGGGCCTTGAAGGAACTGGTAAAGCTCCAGAATGTGCCGCAGGTCGTCCTGCTGACGGTAGATCCGGATAAACAATGTGTTTCTTTTATTTGCTGTTCGTGAATCCCTGAATTTTGATTAAGCAGAAATAACAGTCTGTCAAATGGTCCCTTGGTTTTCTCCAAACCATCGGCACAGCAAATAATGAAACACTGTTTCCATGCAACCACTTAATTAGTTTACAATAACATGTAGCACAACACATATTAGGTGAACACTTTTTATCAAAATCACCAGGTCCAACGCCAAAGTACTGCTTATATGCTCTCTTGATGATGGGTGTCATTTTCTTCCTGTTACTCACGAAGGTCAACTCGCCCAAAACATAACAGAAGTTGTTAGCTGTGTACTTACAACCACGAGTGCGACTCATTGTTTCTTCACTTAAACATAAACAAAATGAATCCACAGCATTCAGTTTAAATACAGTAATCCTGATAAAATACCAGATTCACACGCTCAGTTTAACGCACAAACTACGACCAACATCACATTGCAACACCAAAACACTGTAGGGCAAGTTTTGCCAACCTGTGAAGAATGAAAGCTGTCAATGTTGCAAGGTCTTAATTTCCAAATTTCCTTTTGTCAACATATACTGTGTTTGGCATGTATATGAATATATGTAGTACATGAATGCTTGAATTACTCGTAAACTATGCCTGACGGATCAAATCGGATGTCTCATTTGTACTTCCATGTCACATTCCTTTCATAGTACAAAATTTCATTTCAGAAATAGAACCCTTGTAAAACAGTGTAATTTACAGTCCGTCATGTCTTTGATAGAGCGTTGTGTAGCGTTCCCATCCGCTAGTAGTCGAGAACACAGAACAAGCAGTCAAAGAAAGACAAAAAAGAAAAGAAACGTACATTGACAGGTCACCCTGTATTCAACCTAATTGGAAACTCCACAGCAGACGGGACTACGGACTTCCAGACCAACAACATGAAAGCTTAACGGAAATCTGAATAATCGAATAATCAACGCTTGCGGAAAGGTACAATACATAAAAACAATAAATAAATTAAATAAATACCAATTTTTAAAATATTTATACCAATTTTTTTAACAATTAACAATCTTTATTACAAACTACTTTTTATTCAATATATACGTTTGATAAAAATATATTCAGCCAATCAAATAACACAAATTAAAGTATATGAAATAATTAAGCACACCCAGTATATGTATTGATACATCAGCATATAAATGTATCAGACTTAACAAATACACAGAATATTAACAAATCAACCCAATTTATCACAATAATCAAGAATTCAAGTCCTAATATGAGTCCTAACATCCAATTTTTAAGGGAATTTAATTTTTAGAAAGAAACATCAAAATCCTAACTCTGATGTGAAATCGTAGACAATCGAAGTCCTCAATTTGAATCTTTCAGACAAATTTGAATATTCAATATGCAGTCAAGAAATCTAAAGTCTAACACATTTAATTTTTTAAATCTATAATTTACCATTGAATATAAAATTTTTGAAAAAGTCTGAATTTTCTTGAATATAATTACTGATCCGCCAAGATATATCAACACGCAAACGGCTTATATAACCTGCTGCGGGTTTGCTATTAGATTGAATGCAGGGTTCTCTGGACAGCTCTCTAAAAAATGTTAAGTTTGTTTGAAGTGAAACCGAAAAAATCTATGTTTGTCATTTCCCCCTAGAAACAACAAAAGTTCTAGAGAGACGGATTATGATAGTCATCGAACAATGTGGTATATATGGTTTTATGAATATGTTGTTTTATATTGTTATATACAGATGTAAATAAATTGTGAAGTAACAGTGAAGTGAGTGAGGTGACTGTGTGAAATTTTGATTTAATTTGCTAAATTATATTTGACTATTCCATTAAATTACGTTTATCTTCTACAGAATCATGAACTTTTACATCTCAAAAAACTAAACTTTTCATTCATGTTGTACATTTGCAGACGGCTTGTATAAGCATGTATCTCTGAATGGTCATAATTTAAATTACCAATAAACACGAGTAGTTTCCTTTTTGATTTTCCGCATTTCCTTCCGCCTAGCCTGAGACTTCCTAATTCACCGAACGCCAGACTCATCGTCTTACAGCTAAACAAAACTACGGAGGACGCATCGACAAGGGGTGTTCGCCACAAGGTTTTGGAAGGCGAAGGATCGTCGTGCGCAGCACATTGCACCATTGGAGAACGACCAACTCCATGTCTTGGGAATACCATTCTGTAGGTTCATCGCCATATACTCATTTGAGCTTAACATCTGACTAGTAGAATGGGGGTGAAAAGGAATATAATCGAAGACGCATCGTGAAGAGAGAACTCGACGCCCTAGCAGTTCAATAGGATTGAGATCTAGTTGTTGACTGATTATAGCGCTTCCAGGTTCTTACAGAGAAAGTCAGTCATCATACCTGATGAACAGGACGACACCAATGGAATATCAGGCTAGCGCTCATCCTTCATTTCATAAATTAAACCTTTCGTCCTCTCTCACCTTTTCCCCCTACTAGTAATTCCCAAAATTCATTTGAATTGTGTTTAAATTCAACCATAACTTTTACAGTTAAATACCGTGTTGTGCTTCAGTTTCATCACCAATTGTCACGTTCATTTATGAGTATCTTAGAGATTGTTTCGAGCTACAAACTGATGGCACATCACGGCTCAAAATGTCTTCCCAATATTACCTGCAATTGTTCAAAATATTTTACTTAAGGGGAATCTTTAGAGCGCCAATCAAACAATACTTAACTGGAATTCAAGGTGAGAACCTTCTGCAGCTGGAAATCGGTATTATGCATAGTAATTTACAGTGTTATCATTTCTTTTTCAACTCAAAGTTACGACTATTATGATTTGAATCGTTATATCAAGAAACAAATGAACCATTAAATATGCCACTAAAACTATCCTGTTTTAATGTTACGACTTAGATATTAAAAGTTGTCTATTTAAACCTTAGTGATTTCTTGGTTAAGAACTCTGTATAAGACGTGAACTTACAATTCCACTTAGAATTCCAATCATATAAACTAATATTAACAGTAAAACCCTTTTTCTCACACTTTTTGGGACTATAATGTAATAGAGAAGAAACGAGATACTCTGTTTCCAGTTATGGTGTGTTTTATTTTTAATTCTTATGATATTATTAGTAATCAAATTAGAAAAGAAAACAGTACTAAAACAGTGTATAAAAAAGAAACAAGTTAAAGCTTTGGGAAATATTGGAATAAGCAGATATAAGAAAAAGAAAAAGAAAAATCCTAGTTTAAGATACTACTCAGCAAATCTTATATTTCGTATGTTATCTCAAATCTGAATTGTGTAAAGTGGTATTCTGTTTACTAATAGATTTTGTTCACAGTCAGATATGGATTAGTTTGTGGGGCAAATAATTGAACGTAACATATCTTTTCTTTATACAAGTCACATTTTCTTTTACGTCACAGTGACTGACGTAAAACTGATATAAATGATGTTGAATCCGTGAAATGATGGTGTTTGGAATGATCTTTACTAATAATGAAATATTGATAACATTACAGTAACATTACTTTGGTCCTACTATTTTGGCTCGTTAAAACTTACATAAAAACTTGTACCTATCTGTTTGGTTTTCTGTATACTGAAGCATCTGAATAATGGAGGTAAATTAATTATCACATTGGATTTTCACGCAGAAGGTACTTATTAGATTTCTGGCAGTTTCAAGCTTTGCAACATAACACAGTTTCAAATTCTATACACTGATTGTGATAACCAAGATTTCGTGTTGTACAGAAGGAAGGAAGTGTTCGAGTAACGAGAATGACTAAGTATTAGAGGAGATAGTGGACGAAACGGAGCCGTCATTTATAACCTTATTTTGTAATATTGAATCACATTTTATATTTACAATTTATTTCCACCACTTTCTAACTGTATATCGTCGCATAAGAACCAAAGAAAAGTAACTTCAAAAATACAGTTTTCGTTTTCTTCATGTTTGGACATAACTTTGAAAACCCTACTTGGTGCAAATGAAACGGAACGCAATCTGTTCTCCTTGTCGATCATCTGTTGTAATGTATTTCAATTACAATCTTATTAAAAAACACATCTTTAGTAACATTTTTATCCTTTCGCACGTAAACCTACGAAAATTGAGTTAGGTTCCTCTCGTTCTCATGTGACGATATGAGCTATATTCTTTTCTTTCTTGACATATTTAATATTTCATGTAATAATGCATTATGATTATCTTTTATATATAGAACTCGTTGGACACCGCGCTTCTGTCCTTATGTTGCAGCCCGACTTCACCGGAATCTGGTTATTATAACACACTATATGCTCATTAGTACGAAGACCTGGGTATCGATAAGAAAGATGGTCGCATTGGAGATCATTGTGTACAGAAACGGCAACGTGTTCTTGCGATAACACCAGTTCACAGCAATTAATAATAGTAATAATAATAAAATAATAATAGCAAATGAAGAATTGACAAAAATTGCATTTCGAAAAGGTGAAAACCAATTAAAACCATCATCTTGTCTTTTCCAAGAACACGTAGTATGGGAAAGGTGAGTTTAAAACTGAATTGCAGTTGGTGATTTGTCAATAAAATCAAAATTTCATACTGCAAAAACAATGAGCTACACAGATTCTGAAGAAAACACGAAGACTCTTACTTATTAATAAGCAGTATAAAATATGGAAAATTTTGAATATGGAGTCTGAAGAAAGCACAAAATCCAGAGAAATTTTATGAGAAAGATAGAACGAATGACCGTGGGCATAATGGAAACAACGAAGTTAAATGAAAAGAACATGATGATTTCTGGCTAGATGCATATGCAATCATTTCTTCGGATATACAAAAGTTGTCAGTGGAATTGTATTTATAACAATAAGATTATTACACAACGATAAAGATGATATAATATTGCAAACGAAAAAATCATAACAGTAAAGCTAGCTAATATATATAAACCACAACACACTATGATAAGAGAGCAAATTTTTGAAGCTATTGAATACGACATGAAAATTGTAAGAAAGAAATTTCTTATTGAGGATGGAGGTAGAAATGCGATTTTATGAAAAGACGCAGAAGAAAACACTAGGAAAATAAGAACTAGAAAAGCGCAACAAAAATAGAGAAAAGGTATTTCATTTTGGATTAAGGAGAGTTTTAACCCGAATTAGGAACTGAATGGTTTTCGAGAAGAAGGTGTAGACACTGATTACAACTTAGTCATTATGAAACGTAAATTGAAATTTAAGATGTTAGGAAGAGACAAGAAAAATAGGAAAGCTTAAGAGCAGAGACATTTATAAAACTGACAGAAGATAGCATAAGAATGAACGTGTAATGAAATGAAACCCCTCTGTTTGCTGTTTGATGATAATGCCCTTTAGATGGAAGGAAGACTTCTGATTAAGACAAGTGAATGATTAAGGAAGAACCGTAGGAATGAAAATATTGGAGGAGACGACGTTTTCTCCAAATAAACTGACTGACATCATGTTGTCCAATATTTACTTGTTTGGCTGAAGATGAAACGAGAAACAAAACGCACCAGAGGTAAGTGCTTTCGACTGCAACTTGGACCCTTCGTCGAATGTACAAAGCACTTCTTTTGTAGATATCCTAATGAAACTTTCTTTCCTTTCTCACAAAGATTTCATTTGAATCTGGTATTTTACATAGTATGAATACTAAACCTTAGCTAAAAGAACTTTTGAGTAAACTGAGAACCAAATATACAGTACATCTTTTACAGAGAATTTAGTGATATGAAGTCGCAGCTCTCAGAATCCCCAAAAATGTCACTCACGTCCTTTTTTTAAACAATAACATTGAATTTAATTTTTATTATGCAAAATCTAGTACAATCAGTCTATTGAGTTAACTACATTATTTGTACGAAAATAGATGTGACGAATTACGAGATCTTAATTTAGGAACTTAAGTGTCAACAACATCGAAAAGTTGGAAATTACAGGTAGCCTAAATGTTTCCGCACTTTGGCATCAAATGATATTAGTAAATCCAACATGAGAGCATGGGTCGCAACGAAATAGACCTAACGTCGTTTCAAAGAAGAGCGTTAAATATAGGCATGCAAAACGTGTCAGAATGCCTGTAATCAGTAAATCCCGGAATTAATGGCGAAATGAAAGCTTGAAATGGCTGGCAAAATTGCAAAATAAACACCCAAAAATGGCAGGTAAAGTGACAAAATAAAATAAACAAGCTATCACGAACTTTGGGAAAAGTAGTTACTAAAAATATGTAAAAGTTATAATAGGTTATATAGGCTATAGGTTATATAATAGTAGAAAGAGATATTTAGAGTCGGGTTACTGAAGTTGCAACCGTGAAGTAGCGAAGACTTCATGTTGGTCCGCGCTCCTTCGATTCGTTGCGGAGAATCGCGAAGTTACAAACACGAACTATCACCAGTCATGTGCATGCGATTAATATTATATACTAGCTGAATATACCCATTCTTCGATGGGAACAGTATTTGGAACTCAACGCTTGTGGGAGAATCACATTCAATTAATTGACCACGAAAAGTATGGATTTGACATTAATATTGGATATTTTGGCTCTTTTTGCATTTCTAGGTACCTTCCCCCTCCCATTACCCGCCGACTGGCATACAATATTAGGTCAATTTGCAAATCGTCGCTACTAGAAGTGTCACCATTGATCTCAGCGACCGCCAAAATTATGAACTTGACACTTAATGTCGGTCACTTTGGATCACTATTACATTTCTCGGGATCTCGCCCCGGTGACCCCTTGCCCGTTTATAAGCAACTAACATCCAAATTTTGTTTTAAACATTTGTAACTTTTAATTTTGATACAATGTCGACTTTTAATGTAGGCTCTTTCTGATAGAAATTTAACAGTAAAGTAGGACTCATACAATTTTCCTTTATGTCCTTTTTCTATACTTTCTTTTTTCTTTTTTGTTCAGTTTGCATTAATTATCTGGAATGGAAGGTATGACCTACGATACTTACTTGGCTTTTCATAATGTATTTCAGAACTGTACGTTCAATGAACCCTACGGATTTTGCAACTGAACCACGCGGAAAGAAGGGATGTGTGTTAAACTTTCGGCATGATACTAGATGTGTCTAGGAACTTTTCAATTTGAAAGGAAACCAAGTACTAAATTTGATCAGCAATTTTGTCATTCATTTTGAAAATTACATAATTTATTTTCTCAAGCATCGTCCACGTATTCATTTGAAGAGTTCTTTCAAAATTAAAAAAAAAAAAACACTCTATTTCTATATTTCTATTGGATTTCTGGAAACGGAAGTTTATGTTGTAAGGTTCTTTTCTTACTACGATTAAATCAAATATTTTTATCTGTGTTCCCTTTTCTTTTTCTTCTCCTTTTCTCTCTTTGTCACGCTTCCGTCTCTCTAGCAGATTTCTATTGGTTACAAGTTTTCATTGAGATATGTTTAAGTTTCCCTCTACCTCAACTTATGAATCTCATTTTTATTCTTTCACTTTTATTGACACTGATACATGCTTATTTTGAAATTACAATTGTGCTCATGTTGTTGCTGATTGTAATATGAGAGAGGAAAGAAGGAGTGAGAGGCGGCCTCCCTACCAGACACGATTGTGTGATAAGAAGGTACATATTAGAAGCCCTGGCTGCAAGGAATTAGCAGTCGTTTTTTATGTGTGCAGTGTATAATTTCAGTAATTCACCATGAATATAGTCAATCAGAAGTGTTTTGTAACGAAGAAATAAGATCTGAGAGTCTACAGACTTTACACTTTGCGGTACATATTACCTCGAAATCCCGGTAGCCAGAATGAACCTGGGATAGGTGACTTATACATTTAAAAAAATAACCTCAGCAAAATGCAGACGCCCTTTAGTGTGAGAGAGAAAAGGAATCATATCTCTCATTTTTAGCTCTAATAATCTTGTAGTTGTGAGTCTGTCAAAATTATTGAAAGGAATAAGGACAATGAACTATGATTACTTTGTAGAACATTCCACTTTATTATCAGAATAATTTAATCTTGCAGTTTGCTTAGTTGTGAAAAATTATAGGGTATATTGCTACATTATATAAAGTATGTGTACTGTTGCTGCTTTCTTATTACAAGCAGAAAAAGAGGTAAACGAAAAATTAATGTAATAGTTTTCTATTAACAATGAAGTATAACAAATTTTATTTTAACAAATTTTTTGGCTTAAAATGTTTGATCAGGTTCATCCCTTCCCCCTCTACGTTGGATACGAAATGCAAGAACATATTTAGATTTTGACTAATCATTACAGTATATTTCAAGCATCATTTCTAGGATCTAGGCCTTGTGATATGTCGTTATATCGATATCGTCGATATCGATATTGACACATATCAACACTTGATATCGCAAATATATCAACATCGATATATTTATATCCTAAATTTTCGATATCGATCTTGGAAGGGGCAAGTCATAGGGGCTCCTAGGACTTGCGGTGGATGACGAAACAAAACTTAAAGTTTACAAAAACGTTTTCCATTCACAATTTCTTTATTACCACAAATAGGAATGTAAAGAAATCCCCTTGCAAATTTGGAATATTATATACTGTAATTTCTTAGGCGGCAAATCTTTCCTCTTCCCGAAAAAGCACCTGTCGAAAACAAGTTCTTCGAGCTTTAATCTAGAAATTATCATAAGAAAGTGCTTTTGTTCCTCTCTCTCGGAGATTTCCATCCCATTTGGTATTTGCGACCGTTCACTCACAAAAACTGCACACATGACCGATATATGCAGACATGCTCTTAGGCAGAATCAGAAATTGGGAAAGGAAACGAGTTTTCAATAATAATATTAATATTAATATTATTATTATTATTATTAATAATAATAATAATAATAATAATAATAATAATAATAATAATAATAATAATAATATACCAATTGCGTTTACAAGTAGGGTCTATTTATCTTGCATGGGAGGCTCGCAAATATATAACGCTAATGGTGTCTCTTTATCTGTGTTTACCTCTCTTTCCGTTTCCTGCGCTGCTAGGCGTTTATATAAAACATTTACATTATTCAACCTATTTTCTTATTTCTAAATTTTTTTACAGAGGAAAGAAACTGCTTTCCTCTTATATCTATTTCTTACTGTTCATCTTGTTCCAACTGTTTAAGTAAGATCATTTTGTAACTTTTTGTGTCGTCCATTCTCCTCATAATAGAAAAACCCGTTATTCTTAACAATGTACTTTATTCTCATTTTTGCAGTTTGCTGCACTGATATATTAGTCACAGTTTTGAGGTTTGGTCCAACGCGTTTCGACTTGTCAACCAACAAAACGACCGAGCCTTTTGGGTAGCCTACAATTGAAGGAAGAGGACAATTGCACTTTTGTAGTCGTGTATACACAAATCACACTTTCTTATGTATATTACAATAACTGACGTAAATTCTTTTGAATCTGTGAAATGATGTAGTTTCTTAAGGTATTTAATAATAAAATGTTATTGAAATTGTAATAACTTTACCTTGGTTTCTTTGGAATCATACACGAAAAATTTTAAGAAGGTAAGAGTTTATATTTATACTGAAGAAAGAGAAAAATGCAGGTAAACACTTACAGCATTGAATTTTTACAAAGACGACCTGATTCCTGGCAATTTCAAGGTTTTCAACATGCTTCAATTTGAAATTAAACAGACACAGAGTAATAACCAAGATCTTGAGCTGTATACAAGGAAAGAGTGGTTGAATGGCGACAATAATTTGAAATTGGAGCAAGATTATTAGTCGAGACGGAGATTCACAATCTTATTTCATACAATGGTCCTAGTTCAATATTTTCAATTTATTTGAGCCAATTTCTAACAGATATATGCATCGTGTTCTTCCTTTCATTTTCATGTGCAATATATCGTTGAACAATATACTATACCCACAATGAGTGATTTTGATATATGACACTCGTTCAACACCGCGCTTCAAATCTTAGATATAGAAACGCATCAACGGGACAGCAAAAGTCTGTTACAATGCTTCGCAGGCTTACTAACTGTTGTCTTCTGCCTGAAATATCACATGTGTATATTAGGTTGCACCTATTCAAACTCTAACGATACCATAATAGGTACTGTACCCTCCATATTGAACTTATACCACACAGCAGAATTCCTTTTGATTTTAAGTATACAATACTCGATATATACTTACTTAATGATTTATAATTTCCATATTTTATATTTTGTGAGATGTAATAAATAATTGACAACAAAAGACTGAAAGTACATACGTTGGGGAGATGTTGTCGAACTTCCTACATTTGGGCAATCCTCTTCCGGAATGCATTTCATGGTGATATCACTCCGAACGTATCCTGGGTTGCAAATGCATCCACTCTTACATAGTCCATACAAACATTCATTAGGATGTCTGTTGCTACAAGTGGGTTGGCACTCTCCCTTACACAAACTAAAATTTTCGTTAGCTCCGCATACTAAAAAAGAAAGCAAAAGTCATTATTGGTTTCGAAAATTTGAATTCTCTTACAATTATATTATTTAATCACTGTTATAAAAATTAAAAAATGTAATGTGCTTATTCACAAGTATTCTGCTGCCACATTTACCTGTATTGAGATTGTCAAACGTTTGATGAGAAGATATAAAAAATATGTTAAGTATTTCTTTGTTATTTAAGGAACATGTCAAGATCTGATAGTTTCATTATTAGAGACACATATATAAGACTATAAATGCATCATTCCTCTTTGCGAGTGATACGTATCAATATATATTATTCAATAAAGTTAGATTTACAATCTTTAATTCCTAAAACTTGTTGTTTACTGACAGCTTTTTTCTCTAACAGATAATTTTCCACGTTGATATCTAATATTAAGTACATGAAAGTAATTAGACAATTTATCATGTTTAAAATTAATTATATACACGTTTCAGAAAAATAGATTATTAGGTATTGTAAGATCAAAAGTTTAAAGTAATATACAGTTTCGAAAGTATTCTTTTCCGAAGTATACGGACATTTTTTATAGCGAATTAATAGCAGGTATTCATGTACACAAAAAATCTTAAATTTCTATACATTCTAGACCACCGATTATGTATTAACACAGCAAAATACGTTTGCTACTTAGTTTGATGGGAGAATAGATAGAAAATTAACGATAAGTTTGTCGAAAAGTTTCTCACTGAAACTTTGTCTGATACAAACAATTGTTCTGTTTCTGTTGTTCTGAATTAAGAAAGCCATTCTATTTAGATAAACACACTGGAGAGTTTGTACCCCTTCCTTTCTCTTTGTGCGTCTGAACTTTAAAGGCCAGTGATTATCCTGCGTATATATATATATATATATATATATATATATATATATATATATATATATATATATATATATGTGTGTGTGTGTGTGTGTGTGAATGTGTGTGTGTGTGTGTGTGTGTGTGCGTATTTGTGTGTAATACTCGAGTGATCGGGGCCTTAGGACACTGTACACTCTTCTTACTGCAGAGATCTAGATATCGATACTATGTGCCCTGCATGAGTACTCAGAGTGAAGCTCACAGTGAACAAACTAGGTGTGCCTGCGATAGCAGAGGTTGACCTCGGAAGGTAGTACAGCATCGGCAAAAGTCCAGTCCTTATCGGTGAAAGACAACCGGAAACCATGAACGTCTTTTCCGATAACACACAGCATTGCGAAAGCGAGTTATAAAACTGAATTGCCTTAAGTTGCTAGGTAAAAAGAAAACTTAAAATTTCACACTGCAAAAACAAGCGGATCAACGAGTTGTAAGGAGAGCAAATAGATGCTTATGTAATGACAGGCAATACGGGTTGAAGGACCGAACTTCTCAATCTTAACAAAGAAGATAACTTAGAGAGTTTGAAAAGATTCGCCGAACAGCAACATTTTAAAGATGAGTGAAGTGAGATTGAAAAAACAGAATAATTTGTGATTCAATTTACTTGACAATTATTACATAATGTAAAGAAAACACAGTTATTCTAATTGCGTTTATAACAGTATGGATTTTGGGCAAAGAATAGGAAGCTACAACATTGTGAAAGAGAGGGTAATACCAGTAAAAGTAGCTACTACAATCGGAAATGATACAACAATTATCCAGGTATATATGAAAACGATAGCCCACTATAATGTGGAACTAGAGCAAGTTGATAAAGTTAGTTGAAGAATAATTTCTTTTTATTTTAGTAAGGGATTGAAATGTAATCGTATGAGAAAACAACAGGAAAATGAGAACTAAGAAATTGCACCAAAAGAGGTTGAATTTAGCGCAATGTGCAAGGAAGTAGTAGCAAATATTTTTTAAAGAAACATTAGCACAGGATTGACACGTGGAAAATGGCAGGAGATTGACAGATATACAACATACACTACATATTCGTAAGGAAGAGATTCACAAGCTAAAGAGAGCTATGAAAATTTCCCAGGCGCAGATTCGGACACAGAGAAAAAACTTTATAATTATGAAAAGTAAATTGATATTTCAGAAATTAGAGAATAGATAGAAATAATGAGGACTTGATATATTGAAATCAAAGATTAAAGAAATTGAAGACAGAAACGCGAAAAAGAGGAAAATATAATCAATGGGATTGAGACGAGATCTTTTAGTTTAACCTCTCACAATTATACCGTCTATTCAAGAGAGGGACAGATTATTAAGGTACGTGAATGATTCTAGAAGAACTCGTTGAATTAGAATTGGAGGGGGACGAGTCATGGGCGCCCCAAAGACTTGCGATGGATGACGAAACAAAACTTAATGTTTGCAAAAACGTTTTCCATTCACAATTTCTTTATTACCACAAATACGAATGTAAATAAATCCACTTGCAAATTTGTTATATTATACACTGTAATTTCTTAGGCGCCAAAACTTTTCTCTTCCCGAAAAAGAAAGAAAGAAAAAAGCACCGGTCGAAAACAAGTACTTCGAGCTTTGACCTAGAATTTATCATAAGAAAGTGCTTTTGTTCCTCTATCTCGGAGATTTCCATCCCAATTGGCATTTACGACCGCTCATTTACAAAAACTGCACACATGACCGCTATATGGAGACATGTTCTTAGGCAGAATCAGAAATTGGGAAAGGAAACGAGTTTTCAATAATAATAATAATAATAATAATAATAATAATAATAATAATAATAATAATAATAATAATAATAATATAACAATTGCGTTTACAAGTAGGTCCCGTCTGTTTATCTCGCATGGGAGGCTTCCCAAAACTATTACGCTATTGGTGTCCCTTAGTGTGTGTTTGTGTCTCTTTCCGTTTCCTGTGCTGCTAGGCGTTTATATAAAACATTTACATTATTCAACCTATTTTCTTATTTCCGAACTTTTCTTAAAAAAAGGGAAGAAATTGCTTTCTTCCTATGCGTCTTTCGAACCGTTCATCTTGTTTCAACTGTTTAAGTAAGATTATTTTGTAACTTTTTCTGTCGTCGATTTTCCTCAGAATTAAAAACCGTTATTCTTAACAATTTACTTTATTCTCTTTTTCGCAGTTTGCTGCACTGATATATTAGTAACAGATTTGAGGTTTGGTCCAACGCCTTTCGAATTTTCAACCAACAAAACGACCGAGCCTTTTGGGTAGTTTACTTTTGCAGAAAGAGGGCAATTGCAGGTTAATGCACTTTTGGAGTCGTGCATACACAAATCACACTTTCTTATATATATCACAATAACTGACGTAAATCCTGTTGAGTCTGTGAAATGATGTAGTTTCGAAAGTTATTTAATAATAAAATGTTATTGAAATTGTAATAACTTTACCTTGGTTTCTTTGGAATCATACATGAAAAATTTTAAGAAGGTAAGTGTTTATATTTATACTGAAGAAAGAGAATAGTGTAGGTAAACACTTACAGCATGGCATTTTCACAAAGACGACCCGATTCCTGGCATTTTCAAACCTTTCAGCATGCTTGAGTTTGAAATTAAACAGACACAAAGTAATAACCAAGATCTTGAGCTGTATACAAGGAAAGAGTGTTTGAATGGCGACAATAATTTGAAGTTGGAGCAGGATTATTAGTCGAGACACGATTCACAATCTTATTTCATACAATTGTCCTAGTTCAATATTTTCAAGTAATTTGAGCCAATTTCTAACAGATATATGAATCGTTTTCTTCCTTTTATTTTCATGTGCAATATATCACTGAACAATATACTATACCAACAATGAGTGATTTTGATATATGACACTCGTTCAACACCGCGGTCCAATACTTAGATACAAAAACGCATCAACGGGACAGCAAAAGTCTATTACAATGCTTCACAGGCTTACAAACTGTTTTCTTTTGCCTGAAATGTCACATGTATATTAGGTTGCACTTATTCAAACTCTAGCGATACCATAATAGGTACTGTACCCTCTATATTGAACTTATACCACTCAGCAGAATTACTTTTGATCTTAAGTATACAATACTCGATATATACTTACTTAATAATTTATTATTTAGATATTTTATATTTTGTGTGATAAATATAAATAATTGACAAACAAAAAGACTGAAAGTACATACGTTGGGGAGATGTGGTCGAACTTCCTACATTTGGGCAATCCTCCTCCCGAATGCATTTCATGGTAAAATCACTCCGAACGTATCCTGGGTTACAAGTGCATCCCATTTTACATTGTCCATAATAACATTCATTAGGATGTCTGTTGCTACAAGTGGGTTGACACTCTCCCCTACACTTACTCAAATATTCGTTTTCTCCGCATACTAAAAAAGAAAGCAAAAATTCTTATTGGTTTCGAAAATTTCAATTCTTGCACAATTAGATCATTTAATCACTCTTATAAAAATTAAAGAATGTAATGTGCTTATTCACTTCTATTCTGCTGCCAGTTTTACCTGTATTGAGATTCTCAAACGTTTGATGAGAAGATATAAAAAATATGTTAAGTGTTTCTTTGTTATTTAAGGAACATGTTAAGATCTGATAGTTTCATTATTAGAGACACATATATAAGACTATAAATGTATCATTCCTCTTTGCGAGTGATACATATCTATATATTATTGAATTAAGTTAGATTTACAATCTTTAATTCATAAAACTTGTTGTTTACTCACAGCTTTTTTCTCTAACAGATAATTTTCCACGTTGATATCTAATATTAAGTACATGAATGCAATAAGACAATTTATCATGTTTAAAATTAATTACATACACGTTTCAGAAAAATAGATTATTAGGTATTGTAAGATCAAAAGTTTAATGTAATATACAGTTTCGAAAGTATTCTTTTCCGAAGTATATGGAAATTTATTATAATGAATTAATAGTAGGTATTCATGTACACAGAAATCATAAATTTCTATATATTCTAGTCTCCCGATTATGTAATAACACAGCAAAATACGTTTGTTACTTAGTTTGATGGGAGAATAGATCGAAAATTTACGATAAGTTTGTCAAAAAGTTTCTCGCTGAAATTTTGTCTGGTACAAACAATTGTTCTGTTTCTGTTGTGCTGAAATAGGAAAGCCATTGCTATTTAGATAATCACACTGGAGCGTTTGTACCCCTTCCTTTCTAGTTGTGTGTCTGAACTGTAAAGGCCAGTGATTATCCTGCGTATAAATAAATAAATATATATATATATATATATATATATATATATATATATATATATATATATATATATATGTGTGTGTGTGTGTTTGTGTGTGTGTGTGTGTGTGTGTGTGTGTGTGTGTGTGTGTAATACTCGAGTGATCGGGGCCTTAGAACACTGTACACTCTTCTTACTGCAGAGATCTAGATATCGATACTATGTGCTATGCATGAGTACTCAGAGTGAAGCTCACAGTGAACAAACTAGGTGGGCCTGCGATAGCAGAGGTTGACGGCGGAAAATAGTACAGCATCGGCGAAAGTCCCTTCCTTATCTGTGAAAGACAACCGGAAACCATGACGTATTTTTTCCAATAACACACAGCTTTGCGAAAGCGAGTTATAAAACTGAATTGCCTTAAGTTGCCAGATAAAAAGAAAACTTAAAATTTCACACTGCAAAAACAAGCGGATCAACGAGTTGTAAGGAGAGCAAAAGGATGCTTTTGTAATGACAGGCAATACGGGTTGAAGGACCGAACTTCTCAATCTTAACAAAAAAGATAACTTAGAGAGTTTGAAGAGATTCACTGAACAACAACATTTTAAAGATGATCGAAGTAAGATTGAAAGAACAGAATAATTTGTGATTCAGTTTACTTGACAATTATTACATAATGTAAAGAAAACACAGTTATTCTAATTGCGTTTATAATAGTAAGGATTTGGGGCAAAAAGTAGGAAGCATAACATTGTGAACGACAGAGTAATACCAGTAAAAGTAGCTACAAAGGGAAACGATACAAGAATTATCCAGGTTTGTATGAAAACGATAGCCCACTATAATGTGGAACTAGAGCAAGTTGATAAAGTTAGTTGAAGAATAATTTCTTTTTATTTTAGTAAGAGATTGAAATGCAATCGTAGGAGAAAACAACAAGAAAATAAGAACTAAGAAATTGCATCAAAAGAGATTGAATTTAGCACAATGTGCAAGGAAGTAGTAGCAAATGGTTTTGAAGAAACA